>NW_024730958.1:417500-539498 GCF_018991925.1 Homarus americanus
TACTACTACTACTACTACTACTACTACACACATCTTCACTACTAGTACTACTACTTTTTTTTTTTTTTTTTAACGTGGCCTCCAGCCTCCCCCAATAGCCACACCTTCGCCACCATTTATTTACCTTAATATTAAATATCCTAATACATAAGCAACTATCCTATCTGTGTTAAATTAGTTGAGCCGCAGATCCATGCGGCATTCGGTGACTGTAGCCTCATAGTCGATATCTGCAGCAGTTGACGGAGTAGGGGCAGAAGCTCTCGTTCCCCTGAGGCAGAGCAAAGCCGACCGAAGGAGAGAGAAGGACAGTCGACATCTCATCCAGGCTGTGACATAACTTCTGGGCTGCTGCTTCTGTTCGGAGATCAGCTCCGCGAGTCTGGCGTAGAAACATCTTGCGCTTGGGCCCATCCCACCAGAGGTTGTGAACACTAGCGGAGTGAAGCTGCCTTGATCGACATTTTGAATTCTCTCCCCATATGCCCTTCTCTTGTCGTTCTCGTTCCTCCTATGTGCAGCATCGAGAGCTAGGTTACGGTGACAAACGGCCATGGGATCAAAAATCCTGATGTCGAAGAAGGCTCGCTGTCCCCGCGTCCAGAATCCTCGAGCACTGACGTCCACACGGGCTTCGTTAGATGTGTTTGAAGTCCTGTGTTGGAGGATCTCGCCATCCAGTGGAAGGAGGGTCGGTTCTACCATGACGTCCCGGCAGGTTTCCTTCAACATATTTGCTGTGAGATCCCTTACCTCGTCATGCCTCATGCATATGAAGCCCCCCTTCTTGCAAACCATGGCGTGATCGCCATCATAGGAATAGCCACACACGCATTGGGAGGGCAAACCATCTACTGGCCAACCGTACCTTAGAGCAATGGCATCTGTAAATTCTTGTTTGTTAAGGCTGAAACCATTTGCCCTTATCGGTAACGTAGTTAACCAGTTCGAGGCGCCCACCTCCTGCGCTATAGCTACTTTTTTTGTCAGATTTTCTGGAACCTGCAGCAATAATTGCTGCAACATGTCATTTTGGCAGTGCTGCCGATCTGTCGTAATGGATCTACGGATCTTATTAACTTCGCTGGTGTCCACTTCCCCTGTTGCATTCTGGGCTATTATGTGGTCAGTGAGGGCTGCCGTGAGCTTAAGTGAATTTTGATGTTCAGAGTCAGCAATCTCCTCTGGATTAGTTAGTCCCATCCCTCCCAGTCTTGGTTGAAGTGCAAGAAGTGTTCTTTCTGCTAGGGTTAAGTCGTGGTGTTTCACTAGTTTGGGAATGAACTTGACACTGATTGCTTCTTCCAAAGGGTGGAGGAGAGGTCGGATCTCAAGGATGGTACGCATCAGGTAGTTCCAACGATGCTTGACTCCATGTGTGAATGCTGCAAAGGCCGCATGTGGCTCTGTGTTAGCAATCTCCGATAGAGCATGGATTTCGCTCACCCACTCATTCACTTTTCCCCCTACGTACTGGGTCTTGAAGTCCGTAGTGCCAATTACCGCGCCTAGATGTCTTTGGCCGTCCTTAGTTATTTTAACCTCACTTTCGCCGAAAACCTCCACAGCCCGATCATAATGATCTGGCTTCACGATGAGGAAGGATTTGCTGGCGTTAGGGTGGTACCCTATATGTGGACCTCGCGATGATACCAGGTCCCACCACTTTTTGATGTCCTCCACTTTTCCTGCTCCTGTGAGGTCATCAGCATATGCCACTTGTTTGACCCCAGTTGTTTCATACTTTATTTCTTGTTGGAGCACTGATAGGCCTATTGCATACATTGCCATTGCAACGGGGTCTCCCTGTGTTGTTCCCTCGGTCGACTGTAGGATGGTATCACCTCGTAGAGCCTTGTTGTTTACTACGTAGAGGTCTGAAGGATTCCTATACTACTACTACTACTACTACTACTACTACTACTACTACTACTACTACTACTACTACTACTACTACTACTACTACTACTACTACTACTACTACTACTACTACTACTACTACTACTACTACTACACACATCATCACTACTACTACTACTACTACTACTACTACTACTACAATCCATACTTACAAATAATGATAATAATAACTACGGTTTCATTATCCTGATGAGTAATAGTAAAATTAATATTACTTTTATGGTGATTTATCTGATCTTCATTACCATTACCATCAGCTTGTGTGTGTGTGTGTGTGTGTGTGTAGGCGTGGTGACCTTACCAGACACCTCAGTTTGGTGTCTCTCAGAGCATGATACATCGCAGAAGTGCTTGTTATTCTTGTGACATTGTGTGGTGAGTCAGCCTAGTGAACAGCTTCCCACAGTATATAACCTTGGTGAGCTTACCTGGTGACTCAACCTTAGCAACTGTACAGCTTTGTAGGATCCAACTTGGTGACCTTGATAAGCTGATTGGCGAATTTCCAGGTGACTAAGCGTGGTTACCTTGTTACAGGCTACAACTTGGTGACCTTGACTGGTGGTCCTGGTGACTTTCAGAGGATACCGATGACCTTGTCCAGGATATAACTTGGTGACCTTGCCTGTAACTGGTCAAGCCTCCAGGCACCAGCAGTGGCCCACATGAGCAGTTATGCGTGACTGGTGATTGTAGTTGCTTTGTTGTGGTGGTGAGCCAAGTTTGGATGACTGACGCTGACGTTACTACTACTACTGTTACTACAACTATTACTACTATTACCATTACTACTACTACTACTACTACCACAACAACGAACACCACTAATATTACTAACACAACCACTATAATTAACACCAACACTACAACCACAACCATCACAACCACAACAATAACTACTACCAACACTACATCCACAACCATCAAAACCACAACAATAACTACTACCAACACTACAACCACAACCATCACAACCACAACAATAACTACTACCAACACTACAACCACAACCATCACAACCACAACACTACTGCCAACACTACAACCACAACCATTACAACCACAACAATAACTACTACCAACACTACAGCCACAAACCATCACAACCACAACAATAACTACTACCAACACTACATCCACAACCATCACGATACAACAATCACTACCATCAATACTACAACCATCAATACTACAACCACTATCACCACAACTAACAATTCGTTTATATCCACCACCACCACCACCACCACCACCACAACTAGCATCAACTGATTTTCTCACGTAAGTTACAACACAAAGAAGGTATTTTCAAAGACCTATTACGTCATAGAAAATAAATAAACAAATAAATGAACAAATAAACAAACAAATAAATAAATAAATAAATAAAAAATAAAAAAGGATAAATAACACCTGGTGACTCTACCGTAAATATTTTATGTGGTTATATTTGGGGAGAGAGAGAGAGAGAGAGAGAGAGAGAGAGAGAGAGAGAGAGAGAGAGAGAGAGAACACACACATCGGGCCCGTCTTCACTTACAGCTCGCCATCGATATTCTCTTTGTATGGGGGAAGCCAACTGGAGACGTCCGACGTGACCCAGCTTGGAGGGGGGGGGGGTGAGAGGGCTGGAGGGGGTGAGTGGGGTCTGAGTGGGGGTGAGTGGGGCCTGAGTAGGGGTAAGAGGGATCGGAGTGGGGGAGAGGGGAGATAGGAGATAAGAGGTGATGGGAGCAGGTAAGGGCAGTGAGAGGCTGGAGGAGGTGAGAGGATCAGAGGTGAGTGGACTGGAGGGGGTGAGAGGGATCGGAGCGGGATGAGTAGGGAGGGAAGAGCTGAGAGGGGTTAGAGGGGCTGTAGCGGAGGACGAGACACGGATGAGTGGGATAGGAAGAGAATAAGAGGCCATAAGTTAATAAGAGGGGTGAGGGAAGTAAAGGGCGATAAACAGGTGAGAGGGTGGATAGGGGGCAATATCCTCAAGGAAGTAAGAGGCTTGGTTTGGGAGAGGAGAGGAGAGGAGAGGAGAGGAGAGGAGAGGAGAGGAGGAGGAGAGGAGAGGAGAGGAGAGGAGGAGAGGAGAGGAGAGAGAGAGAGGAGGCGAGGAGAGGAGAGGAGAGGAGGAGAGAAGGAGGGAGGAAAGGAGAGAAAGAGAAGAGAAAGAGAGAAGAGAGAGAAAATCTCCACCTATGACCAACCCAACTCACCCACGACCCACCCACAATAGCCCATGACTCACAGACCCATGACAATGACTCACGGCTGTCATGGGTGAGATAAATGCTCTTTAAATCGACCCGGCAGTGAGTCACGTCTTTCAGCGATCAATAAGAGGGCGTGTCGATCATGGGTGTGTCGATGCGGGGTGTGTGTCGACTGGCGGGGTGGTCGACTGTGGGGGTGTGTCGACTGCGGGGTGTGTGTCGACTGGGGGGTGTGTCGATCATGGGGTGTGTGTCGATCATGGGGTGTGTCGATCATGTGGTGTGTCGATCATAGGGTGTGTGTCGATGATGGGGTGTGTCAATGATGGGGTGTGTCGATGATGGGGTGTGTCGATCATGGGTGTGTCGATGATGGGGTGTGTCAATGATGGGGTGTGTGTCGATGATGGGGTGTGTCGATCATGGGTGTGTCGATGATGGGGTGGTTGATGATGTGTCGATGATGGATGTGTCGATGATGGGGTGTGTCGATGATGGGGTGTGTCGATGATGGATGTGTCGATGATGGATGTCGATGATGAGGTGTGTCGAGTGAGGTGTGTCGATGATGGGTGTGTCGATGATGGATGTGTCGATGATGGGGTGTGTCGATTGTGGGGTGTGTCGATGGTGGGGTGTGTCGATGGTGAGGTGTGTCGATGATGGGGGTGTGTCGATGGTGGGTGTGTCGATGGTGAGGGGTCGATGGTGGGGTGTGTCGATGGTGGGGTGTGTCGATGGTGGGGTGTGTCGATGGTGGGGGTGTGTCGATCATGGGTGTGTGTCGATCGGTGGTGTGTGTCGACTGCGAGGCGTCGATCATGGGGTGAGAGTCCTGGACAACCCCACAATGACTTAAGACCTACCAATACCAAAACCAATAGCTACCATGACACAAGGTACCTCTGTGATAATGGAGTCATTGGTGCGTGGCAGCTCGCTATGGTCTGGACACCCAAAAATATCAAACAATAACAACATCGACAACAACAACAACAACAACAACAACAACAACAACAACAACAACAACAACAACAACAACAACAACAACAACAACAACCACCACCACCACCACCTTTGCGGCTACATTACAGGTACATTCACAGGTAAGAGAACACTTGTACCACCTGTAGACAATTTGTACCACCGGTAGACAACAGCAGGCACGAACGTTACAGTGAACTTGTTTGCTTGGTGCCTGGTCATCAGCGCATAGATAACCCACCTGGTTTACTCAGCTGCGCATGAGGCACGTCACGCATGTAGGGGGTGACTCCATTGGTCAGGATCACTGGCGGGTGTTGGTGGGTGAATCTTCCTCGGGAGATCCTCTTATGGGTAACTGTGGTTGATGTTGACCCACACACGAGGGTACCAACAGGGTCCACTATACCCACACACGTACACTGATGAGGATCTGAGGGGTATAAAGAGAGCTGTGACTAACACTTATAAGATGGTGGTGGTGGTGGTGGTGGTGGTGGTGGTGGAGGTGGGAGGTGGAGGTGGAGGAGGTGGTGGTGGTGGTGGTGGTGTGGTGTGGGTGGTGGTGGTGATGGTGGTGGGTGGTGGGGTGGTGATGGTGGTGGTGGTGGTGTGTGTGGTGGTGGTGGTGGTGGTGGTTAATGGTACGATCAACAAGGTTGTTTCTTCTGTCGCCTCTAGGCATCATTTATCTTTCTCTGAGGTTCTGTGCTCAAAGACCTGCAGAGGAGTCAATATAATAGGTGGATGAAGATGGGTGGTGAAAATCAAGAGGAGGACCCATAAGAATTAATGGACTGTCCTGATGTTTGGGATATGTTAGATTAGGACCTATGAGAACTACGGCTCATTACAACTGAGGGCTCCTATTAGACGGGCTCATTTGACGAGTCACCTGACACGTGTGTTGAAATGTCTGGGAACAAGACATCGTTATGTACAGAAGTTAAGAGGTAATGTTAGAGGTTCATAGTTGGCAAGAATATGTTGCAACTGAATTTGTGCATAATTACGTTTAGTTCTTCAAAGTCGGCATGACAATGATTTTGGCCCAATGATACAGTATGATTGCCGCCTTCACACACACACACACACACACACACACACACACACACACACACACACACACACACACACACACACAGGATCCCATATACAGTATCGCCCCGCAACTTGAACACCTAATATGATCCTTTAAAACATGGGCTGCAGAATATCACAGGAGCGGCCAGTAGAATGTCAAGGAGGACCCCGGGTAGAGAGACCCACGACCATACTGAAGAAGTTCACACGACGGAGGTACAACATGCTGCTGCAAGATCTCTGCTGCTGTTTTACTGTACCTTTACTGTACCTTTTAGTTACTAGTTTCTACCCGGGGCTTAAAACAGCGGTCGATGCTGTAGTAACTTCCCAGGTCCTTCACCACGCGAGAGGTCCGAGTCACGTGAGTTGTCCCAGTGAGGAAATTTTGTAACTTGATTATTTTGTTGATAATGAAAAAATATCAGTCTCTTTAAAGGAAAAACACCACGTTGAATTATATGAGTTGAGGATATTCCAGTCATACGTGGCCTGCAATATAATCCTACGTGAGGTCGACTCCAGCTCTGTACATAAAAATTTCATAAAAATTTTTGGTTTAAAAATGTGGAGTTACAACACTGGAGGTGAGGTGCTCTACTGTCCACGATGATGCTGACTGATCACAAGACGTACACTACACTACACTACACTACACTACACTACACTGATACAGCTTGAGTCACTTCTACAGTAGTACAGCACTTCCTCGTCACACCAAAAACTCGACTTAGTTACAACACTTACACGTAAACATTGTACACTAACGCAGGATTCTTGTTTGACATAACCTTCTGGGAGGTGTTAAAAGAGTACCTTATAAACACACTTACTGTACAATACCACGTTTAATAATATATATAGGTGTGTGTGTGTGTGTGTGTGGGAGTTCCTGATGACAAACATTTAGGAAATATCTATAAGAACATAAAAAAAAAATCTTAAGGTAAATTCTGGAGATAGTAAGTCATTAGTAAGTATTACGTAAGACATTAATTACTGTCTCACTCGCCAGTCATTTCCCACACAGTGCTGGCCAGACTCACTAACACCTCCTGTCGCCTGTGGTCAGCCTTTCATTCCGTGCTTTTAACAGGTGGTGCTTTACGGTAAATACTGTACGTTCATTTACATCTGTGTGAGTCAGAGATGAGCGGCAACAAACTGTCAGAACACGTCTGTCATTAGTAGGAACTGAGCAGTAAATACTGTTATTTGTAAATGTCACACACACACACACACACACACACACACACACACACACACACACACACACACACACACACACACACACACACACACACACACACACACACACACACACACACACACACACACACGCACACACACACACACACACACACACACACACACACACACACACACACACACACGCACACACACACACACACACACACACACACACACACACACACACACACACACACACACACACACACACACGCACACACACACACACACACACACACACACACACACACGCACACACACACACACACACACACACACACACACACACACACACACACACACACACACGCACACACACACACACACACACACACACACACACACACACACACACACACACAGTATGAGCCCCTGACAGTTAGGTAAGTATAACACACAGGCAGGCAGGTCAGTGTCTCACGACCAACTTATCATAACTTGAACAACCAAATTTTAGTTAATTTGGACTGTAGCCCACCAGGACAGGTGTCTATCAAGATTGGAGTTCATACAAAATGGGGCCTATTACGACCGGTCTATTTGACCAGCCACCTTACCCACCACCACCCATGCAACTTAGTGCATGGAGGCTGACTCATCAGTGACTACGAGTGACTCCAACACTGACCTCATTCACTGCCATTTTCGACAAGCTGGCTCATGACTGCCAGTTCCAAGATCGATTCTCTGATGCGAGAGAGAGAGGAGAAAGAGAGAGAGAGAGAGGTGAATAACTGTACATGACATTTTTGTAGAGAAATAAAGAGAAGAAGATTAGTGGTCATTCCTCCCTTGTTATTATTCTCACAATGACGTCATAAAATCCCTCTGTCTCTCCTATTACCCCCTCTCATCCCTTCTCTCTCCCTCTCTCCCTCCCTATCTCCCCATCTCCTCCCCTCTCATCCCTTCTCTCTCCCTCCCCCCTACTCTCCTCCTTCCACTTCTTTTTCACTCCCTCTTATCTCTTAATCTGTCCCCCACTTTCCTCGCCTCCCTTCGTTCTCTCTCCTCCTTCTTTCTCCCTCTGCCTCCTCTCTCCCTCTCTCCTCCTCGCCCCTCCTCTCTCCCTCCTCTTATCTCCCCTTCTCTCTCTCTCTCCTCCTTTATCTCCCTCTCTCCCTCCTTATCTCCCCCCTCCTCCTCCTTATCTCCCCCTCTCCTCCTCATCTCCCTCTCTCCTCCCTTTATCTCTCCCCACCTCTCTCCCTCCCTCTTATCTCTCCCTCCTCCATCTCTCCCTCCCTCTATTCTCTCCTCTATCTCCCCCTCCCTCCTTATTTCCCTCTCTCCCTCTTACTCTCTCCTCTCTCTCTCTCCTCCCTCTTCATCTCTCCTCCACCTCTCCTCCTCTTATCTCCCTCTCTCCCTCCTCTTACCTCCTCCTTTCTCTCTCACCTCTCCTCCTCTTATCTCTCTCCTCTTATCTCCCCCTCCCTCCTCTTATTCCTTCTCTCTCCTCTCATTCCCTCTCCTCCTCTTATCTCCCCCTCCCTCCTCTTATCCTCCCTCCTCTCTCCTCTTACCTCCCCCTCTCTCTCTCTCTCTCTCTCTCTCCCTCCTCTTATCTCTCTCTCTCTCTCTCCCTCCTTCATCTCCCCCTCTCTCCTCCTCTTACTCTCTCTCTCTCTCCCTCTCTCTCCACTATTCTGTTAACATCATTCTGTCTTCGTTTATCCTCCCCGCCTCCTCCCATTTATTATTTTCTTCTATTCCCTTCTTTCCCTTTCATTTCTAGTCCTTCCAAGGATGATGATTTAACCCTTGAGTACGATGATTTAGCCTTTGAGTATGATGTAATCACTTGAGTATGATGATTAACCCCTTGAGTACGATGATTTAACCCTTGAGTATGATGTAATCACCTGAGGATGATGATTTAACCCTGAGTACTATTATTTAACCCTTGAGTACGATGATTAACTTTAACCCCTCTGACTACGATGATTTAACCCCTTTGAGTATGATGATTAAACCCTTTGAGTACGATGATTTAGCCCTTGAGTATGATGTAATCACCTGAGGATGATGATTTAACCCTTGAGTACGATTATTAAACCCTTGAGTATGATATAATCACTTGAGTATGATGATGCAACCCTTGAGTACGATGATTTTAACCCTTGAGTACGACGATTTAGCCTTTTAAGTATGATGATTTAAGCCTGAGTACGATGGTTTAGCCCTTGAGTATGATGTAATTCTTGAGTATGATGATTTAACCCTTGAATACGATTATTTAACCCTTGAGTACGATGATTTAACCCTGAGTACAATGATTTAACCTTTGAATATGATGATTTAACCCTTGAGTACGATGATTTAACCCCTTGAGTACGATGATTTAACCCTTGAGTATGATGATTTAACCCCTGAGTACGATGATTTAACCCCTTGAGTACGATGATTTAACCTCTTGAGTATGATGATTTAACCCTTGAGAATGATGATCTAACCCTTGAGTATGATGAGTTAACTACTTGGGTATGCGGATTTAACCCATTGAGTACGATGATTTAAGACCTTGAATAAAATTGATTTAACCCCTTGAGTACGATAATTTAACCCCTTTGAGTACGATGACTTTAACCCCTTGAGTACGATGACTTAACCCCTTGAGTATGATGATTTAACCCCTTGAGCACGATGATTTAACTTTAACCCCTTTGAGTACGATGATTTAACCCCTTGAGTATGATGAGTTAACCCTTTGAGTACGATGACTTAACCTCTCGAGTACGATGATTTATTCCCTTGAGTACGATGACTTAACCCCTTGAGCATGGTAACTTGATGACTTAAGGGGTTAAATCATCGTACTCAAGGGGTTACAAGCATTTAACAGGTAGTAGGCAGCTTCCAAACAGGGAGGTACCCCCGGGAAGATATTGGAAGCATAATGTATTGTGTAATGGTAGACTTTCTGCCTCATTTATAATAATAATCCAGGGTCCAATTGTTTCTCTTACTTTGACAAAAAAATATAAATATATTTTTTCACTCTTATCTTTTTTCTTTTTCTTTTTTATTTATTATTATTATTATTATTATTATTATTATTATTATTATTATTTTATTATTATTATTATTATTATTATTATTATTATTATTATTATTATTATTATTATTATTATTATTATTATTATTATTATTATTATTATTATTATTACTAATATCATTATTATTTCATTATTTTATTTATTTATTTATATGTTTATTTTGGAATTATTATTAATATTATTACATTTTTGCCCCGTGCCTCGATGTCAATTACTTTACCCAGGTGTGGGTTAATCCCCGTTAAAAAATATATAAAAATTAAGATGATATATTAATTACTTCAGGATGATAACCAAACAGGCCAACAGACGAAGGCGCAGCTGTTGGCTTTGTGGGGATGTAGGGTTCAGAACGCCAGGTAACCCCTCAGAACACCATGCGACCCTTCAGAACGCTAGATGACCCCTCAGAACGTCAGGCTACCCCTCAGAATGCTAGATGATCACTCAAAATTAGATGACCCTTCAGAACGCTAGATGACCCCTCAGAACGCTAGGTGGCCTCTCAGAACCCAGCGACCCCTCAGAATGCTAGATGACCCCCATAACACCAGTGACCCCTCAGAACGCTAGATGACCCCTCAGAAAGCCAGGTGGCCCCTCAGAAAGCTAAATAACCCCTCAGGACGCTAACAACCCCTCAGAACACTAGGAGATCCCTCAGAACGCTAAATAACCCCTCAGAACACCAGACAATTATCAGTTAAAAAGTATCCAAAATAGAGCACAAACAGACAAGGACCCAGCTGGTGTCCTTGTGGGGCGACCTTCACAACGCCAGACTGCCTGACGCGGCCCTCTCCGGAAACTGATGTCCCGAGATTCCAGGGATTCTTTGTGAAGTTTGGCCCACTCCTATCCTTCCTCCCTCCCTTCAGGACGCCTTTCCCATCCACCACACGTCCTTACTGTCATCCACACGCTGCCCACACATCCACATATCTTTACACTTATCCACACACCGCCCACACATTCTCACACTCATCCATACACCGCCCACACATCCACACATCGTTACACTTATCCACACACAGCCCACACATTCTCACACTCATCCATACACCACCCACGCTGCCCACACATCCACACATCTTTACACTTATCCACACACAGCCCACACATCCTCACACCCACAGGCCCAAGCACCCACACACCCAATCTTACAGCAAATACAAATATACACAAGTGTCTTTACACCACCTCATACACCCACATAGTCTTCCCGCCTGCATTACTTTGACAAATGTGTGTGTGTGTTTTTTGTGTGTGTGTGTGTGTGTGTGTGTGTGTGTGTGTGTGTGTGTGTGTGTGTGTCCAAAAGGAGTCTTGAAGTGAAATACTAAAATGAAGAAATATCGACAAACCTTATCAGTGACACACACACACACACACACACACACACACACACACACACACTAATCGAGACTCCTAACCACCACTATACACAAACGTCAAAGATCCCTAGAGACATCGCTGTGTTTTCCATCTTTAATATCTGTGACCCCTGACCTCTGACCTTTTGCTGCCTCGTCGTCGACAACTTAACACAAATTCCAAACCAGTTAGTTAATTGTCTTTGTGTGTAGTCGCATCTAGAGTATTCGTCTGTCTGTCCAATAGCGGGAAGAGAAAAGACAAACACCTAAATATTTGACGATTTTTTTTAACTGACCTTTGACCTGCCACACTATCAGAAACAGACAAGTCATCATTCTGTCACTTTATGTAACTTGCTGACAAAACCCATGACCCTTCAGGCTTTTACACCCTTAATGCATGAGTCATAAAGGCAAGCATGAACTCCGCATGCTACCCAGATGGGCGCTGTAAACGCTTCTGCACTTCACCTTACACAGGATGTAAGGAGGTGCTCAATAAACTAGCCCCCTCGTGGGCATTCTAAATCTAATCCAAGTCTATTCAGGTCATTATACTTTGATATATTTTTATTAGATTTCAAGGTTTATTTTATCTAAATTTTATTGATATATTAGAGGAACAACTTTTGACCTGTCCCATCACAAAAAAAAATAATAAAATAAAAAATAAATACAAATAAAATCTCTTTGGTATTTTAAATTTAATCTTTGGTAAAAAATAAAAATAAATAAATAAATAAATAAATAAATAAAATAAAAATTCTGTGAACCGAAATGTCTTTTTTGGGGTTGTGTTTGACCTTTTGGAAGTTCATGTACACCAAGTTTCTGGGAGACACCGCCCACAAACGAGGAGGTGACGTGTGTAATGATGGTGTGAGAAACAAGAGACGGTGAGATCTGTGAGGAGGAGGAGGAGGAGGAAGAAGAGGAAGAGATGAAGAAAAAGAAGGAGGAAGAGGTGAAGAAGAAAAAGAGAAGAACAAGAAGAAAGAGACAGTTATATGGACACAATAGGGGAGGAGGGAGGAGGGAGAGAGGGTAGACACATGGAGGGAGGGGAGGAGGAAGGAGGGTAGACACATGGGGGGAGGGAGGAGGGAGAGAGGGAGACACATGGAGGGGAGGGTGGAGGAGAGAGAGTAGACACATGGAGGGAAAGAGGAGGGAAGGAGGGTAGACACATGGAGGGGAGGGGAGGAGGGAAGGAGGGTAGACACATGGAGGGAGGGGAGGAGGGAGAGAGGGTAGACACATGGAGGGAGGGAGGAGGGAGAGAGGGTAGACACATGGAGGAGGGGTGGAGGGAAGGAGGGTAGACACATGGAGGGGAGGGGTGGAGGGAAGGAGGGAGGGAGGGAGAGAGGGTAGACACATGGAGGGAGGGTGGGAGGGAAGGAGAGGGGGAGGGAAGGGAGGGGGGGAGGGAGGAGGGAGAGAGGGTAGACACATGGAGGGAGGGTGGAGGAGAGAGGGTAGACACATGGAGGGGAGGGGAGGGGAGGGGAGAGGGGGGGAGGGAAGGGAGGAGGGAGGGAGGAGGGAGAGAGGGAGACACATGGAGGGGAGGGTGGAGGGAGAGGGTAGACACATGGAGGGGAGGGGAGGAGGGAAGGAGGGTAGACACATGGAGGGAGGGGGAGGGAGAGAGGGTAGACACATGGAGGGGAGGGGAGGAGGGGAAGGAGGGTAGACACATGTGGAGGGGGAGGGGAGGAGGGAAGGAGGTAGAAGGCACATGGAGGGAGGGAGGAGGAGAGAGGGTAGACACATGGAGGAGGGAGGAGGGGAGAGAGGGTAGACACATGGAGGAGGGTGGAGGGAAGGAGGGTAGACACATGGAGGGGAGGGTGGAGGGAAGGAGGAGGGGAGGGAGAGAGGGTAGACACATGGAGGGAGGGTGGGAGGGAAGGGAGGGGAGGGGAAGGGAGGGGGGGAGGGGAGGGAGGAGAGAGGGACACATGGAGGGGAGGGGGGAGGGGAGAGAGGTAGGGACATGGAGGGGAGGGGAGGAGGGAGAGAGGGGGGAGGGAAGGAGGAGGGAGGGGAGGGAGGGGAGAGAGGGTAGACACATGGAGGGAGGGGGTGGAGGGAGAGGGTGGAGACACATGTGGAGGGAGGGGTGGAGGGAAGGAGGGTAGACACATGGAGGGGAGGTGGAGGGAAGGGAGGGTGGAGCACATGGAGGGGAGGGGTGGAGGGAAGGAGGAGGGGAGGAGAGAGGGTAGACACATGGAGGGAGGGTGGGAGGGAAGGAGAGGGGAGGGAAGGGAGGGGGAGGGGAGGAGGGAGAGAGGGTGGACACATGGAGGGAGGGTGGAGGGGAGAGAGGGTAGACACATGGAGGGAGGGGTGGAGGGAAGGAGGAGGGGAGGGAAGGAGGGTAGACACATGGAGGGGAG
Organism: Homarus americanus; assembly: GCF_018991925.1. NCBI lineage: Eukaryota > Metazoa > Arthropoda > Malacostraca > Decapoda > Nephropidae > Homarus > Homarus americanus. Next base: position 431,783 of record NW_024730958.1, read on the forward strand.
GGTGGAGGGAAGGAGAGGGGAGGGAAGGAGGGTAGACACATGGAGGGAGGGGTGGAGGGAAGGAGGGTAGATACATGGAGGGGAGGGGAGGAGGGGAAGGAGGGGGGGAGGGGAAGGAGGGTAGACATGGGAGGGGAGGGGGAGGAAGGGAGGGGGAGGGAAGGAGGGTAGACATGGAGGGGAGGGGAGGAGGGAAGGAGAGGGGAGGAAGGAGGGGAGACGCATGGAGGGGAGGGGTGGGAGGGAAGGAGGGTAGATACAGGAGAGGGAGGGGAGGAGGGAAGAAGGGGGGAGGGAAGGAGGGTAGACACATGGAGGGGAGGGTGGAGGGGAAGGAGGGGGGGAGAGAAGGAGGGTGGAGACACATGGGAGGGAGGGGGAGGGAAGGAGGGGGGAGGGAAGGAGGGGTAGACACATGGAGGGGAGGGGAGGAGGAAGGAGAGGGGAGGGAAGGAGGGTAGACACATGGAGGGAGGGGTGGAGGGAAGGAGGGTAGATACATGGAGGGAGGGGAGGAGGAAGGAGGGGGGAGGGAAGGAAGGACACATGGAGGGAGGGAGGAGGGAAAGAGGGGGAGGGAAGGAGGGAGACACATGGAGGGAGGGGAGGGAAGAGGGGAGGAAGGAGGGTAAACACATATGTATTATAAGGAGAAGAATGTGTCATATGGGGGAGGTGATGGTGTAAGCTTCCGTTGGGTGACAGTGAATCAGTTCCCAAACACCGCTGAGTTGTGTCACCACTTACACCACCTCAACACGCCCACATATACACACGCACATACATACATACATACAGATAGACAGGCATACAGGAAGACAGACATATCATACACAACACACACACACATAACGCATACACATAACACACACACAAGCATACGTACACACATAGTATAAACCTTGGAATGAATCACACACACACACACACACACACAGTCACACACCACACACACATCCACCACCAACACCACAGAATAAACCACACACACACACACACACACACACACACACACACACACACACACACACACGTTAGATTGGGTAAGATAGGTTAGGTTAGGTTAGGTTAGGTTAGGTTAGCATAAGGGTGACTAGTCATTAAGTGAAATATGCTGGGGTCGAGACTCTTGAGCCGACCCGATTAAACCTCGTAAAATAAGTTAAACCTAAAACCTTCAACACCTAAAACAAAACACAAATACAGGTGACAGAGATTTAATTATATATTCCCCCAAAACCTCAGTAGTTTAATTTACCTGTTAGATGAGGTGAAGGTTGTTAGTTTGTTTAAAAATAACCTCCTATTGTCCCTCATGAGCGTGTGTCCTTCATCAACCATGGCTCAAGGGTTACTGCAAGACGACAACAACACAGTACCGGGAACACCTATACTGGATAACACCCGTCCTCATAACCCCAACAGAGAACAGAACCCAGGACGCATGGGTGAGAGGCAAGCTACTACTACTACCACCACATCTCATGGCACCCTGATTTTAAGCGTCTGGATTGCATGTTGCATTGTAAACCACCAGGAAGTGTACAAGATGATCAACACAGGAGAATTATATCGACAAAGGATCACCAGAGTGTACAGGAACGACTAATACTGTACACGTGTAAAACAAATCCTGTGTCTTGATTTAAACGACCTAACAGATAACAATGATAAGCTGTGAGATAACGCCGCCGCCGCCGCCTCTTTGAAGGGACCACGAATGTAAACACTATATGGGGTTTAGCACTGTCTTCCTTCCATAAAGTCATTTCTTCCTCTCCTCTCTCTCCCCTTCTTTAACATCTCTAATTATCTCTTCCCTGCTTTCGTTTGGCTCAGTCATGTCAGTATTGTTGTTGTTATTATTGTTAAATTTATATATGTATTTTTCCGGGTTATTAAATAGTACACCCCTTCCTTCCTTCTTTCCTTCACCCCTTCCTTTCTTCCTTCCCTCCCTCTTCCTTCTCCTCTTCAGTTCTCTGTTATCTCATTCTCTCTCCTTTATATCCTCTCCATCCTTCTTCTCTTCCCTCCTTATTTCTGTTTCTTTCTTTCTCTTCTCTCTCTTTCTCTCCTCCCCCTCCTTCCTTCCCCTCCATGACTCTCCCAACCCTCTAAAAGTCCCTCAGAATTTAATGTCCTCCAGGCTCTAAAAACACCTCTAACCCTCCTCACCCTCACTTACTGTCCCTCACCAGAATCCCTCACCTCACCCTCCCACCTCACCGTCCCTCACCAGAATCCTCTCACCTCACCCTCCTCACCTCACCGTCCCTCACCAGAATCCCCACCTCCTCACCCTCCCCACCTCACCGTCCCTCACCAGAATCCTCACCTCTCACCCTCCCCACCTCCTCACCGTCCCTCACCAGAACCCTCACCTCCTCCTCACCTCCTCACTTACTGTCCCTCACCAGAATCCTCACCTCTCACCCTCACCTCCTCACCCCACTGTCCCTCACCAGAACTCTCACCTCTCACCCCCACCTCCTCACTTACTGTCCCTCACCAGAATCCTCACCTCTCACCCTCCCTCACCTCACCTCACTGTCCCTCACCAGAACCTCACCTCCCTCACCCTCACCTCCTCACCTCTACACTGTCCCCCACCAGAATCCCTCAGCCTGTCCCTCCCACTTCCTCACTTACTGTCCCCACCTCACCTCCTCCTCACCTCCCACTCACCAGAATCCTCACCTCTCACCCTCCTCACCTCCTCACTCTACTGTCCCTCACCAGAATCCCCCACCTCCTCACCTCCTCAACCCTCACTTACTGTCCCTCACCAGAATCCCCTCACCCCCACCCTCCTCACCTTCACTTACTGTCCTCACCAGAATCCTCACCTCTCGTCCTACTCCCAATCATCCCTCACCTCCCTCCCTCCCTAAGGACTTCAATACCTCCTCCATCTCTTCCTCTCTCACCAGTGACCCTCAACCCCACTCCACCTCACACCCCCCCACCCCCCAGAACACGACCACACCTCACCTTTTACTCCTCCCTCCTCCTCTAACCTCACTACCTATCTATTTCCTTCAACAAACCCCCTCCCCCTCTCTCTCCCACCTCCCCAACACGACCACACCTCACCTTTTACCCCTTCCTCCCTCCCTCCCCACCTCACTACCTATCTATTTCCTTCATCCCTCCTTCTCTCTCCTCCCCCCATCTCCCTAAACATCTCTCCTTCCTGACTCAGCACTCACCCTCCCACTCCCCAGACATCACACAATGTCTGTACGTCAAGGTCAGGTGGAGAGGGTGAGGGAGGTGAGGGAGGGGAGGAGGTGAGGGGGGAGGGAGGTGAGGGAGTGAGGAGGGGTTGGGGAGGCCTTGCTTCACGACTTCAATGAATAATACATCTCTGGTATATCCTAAGCCTTGTACTTGCAGCCCACGTTGATCATCTATCTACCTGACTATCCATGTATCCTAGCCCACGTATCATCTATCCTTACCTGACTATCCATGCATCCTAACCCACGTGTGTATCATCTATCCTACCTGACTATCCATGCATCCTAACCCCGTGTGTATCATCTATCCTTACCTGACTATCCATGCATCCTAACCCCCGTGTATCATCTATCCTTACCTGACTATCCATGTATCCTAACCCCCGTGTGTATCATCTATCCTTACCTGACTATCCATGCATCCTAACCCCCGTGTGTATCATCTATCCTTACCTTTGTATTCTAACCCACGTGTCTTACCTATCCTTACCTGCCCAACCCTATACCCACGGGGGATACTAATTACTCGTGCTGGTGATATAACCCATGGGTAGGGGAGGGAGAGAGGAGGGGGGGTCAGGTGTAGGGTGGTGGTAGTGGTGGTAGTGGTGGTGGTAGTGTTGTTGTGGTTGTGGTGATGGTAGTGGTGGTGGTTGTGCCGATGAGTAAGGTGGTAGATCATTCAGGGAAGGAAACCGGTGGTAAGCTGACTGGCTGACTGGTGGGGAAATCTCACTGAGTAACTGTTAGCATAAGAGATGGGTCAATGATGAGTTGGTGAGTTGGTGCAGGGTCGGTGGGTTGGCGGATCGGTGGCTATGGGCGAGGTTGGCGGGTTGGGTTGGTGGGTTGGCGGGTGGGTCTAAAAGAGGTTGGTGTGATGAAGTAAAAGCAAGATGATGAATGAGATGAGTCAAACGAGTCTTTAGTGAGTAATGTGAGTCAAATGGTGAATAATTAAAGTATTATTACAGAGATGAGATAAATGGTGTATACAGCTCGACGTGTTAAGATGAGTAAAGTGAGATGATGAAGACGAACTTGTGGGAGGGAGGAGTAGAGGGGGAGGAGGAGGAGGGGGAGGGGGAAGAGGAGAGGAGGGGAAGGAGGAGGGGGGGAGAAGGGAGGAGAAGAGGTGGGGGAGGGACAGAGAGGAGGAGGAGAGGAGGAGAAAGGGAGGAGGAGAGGGAGAGAGTGAGGGAGGGGGGAGGGGGAAGAGAGGAGAGGGTGATAAATTGGATAGTGAGTATGGTGTGTGTGTTGACCAAGACGACTTAAAACTTACTAGATGAGTCATAGTGAGTAAACCATCAGCGAAATGAGTAATTAAGCAAGATAAATAAACCAGACGAAGAGTTAGTCCAATAAAATGAATAAAATCAGTGAAGAAGATCAATACACAGTGACTTAAAGTGAGTGTTTAGGCGATGAGTAAAATGAATTATCAACCTATAAGTCAGTCAGTCAGTCAGCCAGTCAGCCAGTCAGCCAGCCGTCTCGAGCAACTGGTAAGACATTACGGCATCAAGTTAACACAACGTACCTGAGTCGAGTCAGTAAGGTGAGTAGCCAGGGCTGAGTCATACCTCGTCAGACAGGTATATAAGTACTTGCTTCCTGGGTCCAACGCTGTCTAAAGGTTCCTACGTTAAGTGTCTCTCCTCCCCCACAAATGGTGATGTGAGAACGACGTAGTTAAAACAGACTGAGTCATTTAATTTAACTACCTCACTGACAATGATGATGATGATGTGGGAGGGGGAGGCAGGGGTAGGGGGGAGGGGGAATAAATGAATGTCGCCGCAAGTGCATTGAGACTATATTGTATCTTGTAATATCGTCTTTTCAGGGTTTATTATTATTATTATTATTATTATTATTATTATTATTATTATTATTATTATTATTATTATTATTATTATTATTATTATTATTATTATTATTATTATTATTATTATTAATATTATATTATTATTATATTATATTATTATTATTATTATTATTATTATTATTATTATTATTATTATTTATTATATTATTATTATTATTATTATTACAATATTATTATCATTATTACAACTACTATTATTATTAGTTGTTTTATTATATAATATTATCAGATTACCGTATTATTATTATTATTATTATTATATATTATTATTATTATTATATTCAGTAATTCTTAACGTAGTGAAACATCTACAGTACAATTTCAATAGAGACAGACATACAAACTGATGTACAAAGGTCCATAAATACACATATACAAACATGTTCACATAATATTTGAATGTGCAGTACTCTCATGTTCCTATACCAACACTCTTTACACACAGATTCTACACACACACACACACACACACACACACACACACACAGAAACAAAAGTAGAAAAATACATACAGAGACACAAACAAACAAACAAACAAACACAAACACACACACACACACACACACACACACACATCGCTCATTAGGATGACAAACAAGACAAGCACGCGGCATCATCCTGACGTCACAGGGGAGACCGGACACACACACACGAGGTGATAATGTGAGATGGTGGTGTTGAATCTCGATCAGCTGACTTCCAGGTGATTGATACCCATCCACCTGGCCAGTCCCCCCACCCCTGTAGTCCTCCAGCCCACGTACATACTGGAGGGATGAGGGTGGGATGGAGGATGGGAGGGAGGGATGGAGTGTGGGATGGAGGATGGGAGGGCAGGAGGATGGAGTGTGGGATGGGAGGATGGGAGGGAGGGAGGGATGGAGTGTGGGGATGGAGGATGGGGAGGGAGGGAGGGATGGGTGTGGGATAGAGATAGGGAGGGGGAGGGATGGAGTGTGGGATGGAGGATGGGAGGGAGGGAGGGATGGAGTGTGGGATGGAGGATGGGAGGGAGGGAGGGATGGAGTGTGGGATGGAGGATGGGAGGAGGGAGGGATGGGTGTGGGATGGAGGATGGGGAGGGAGGGAGGGATGGGTGTGGGATGGAGGATGGGAGGGAGGGAGGGATGGAGTGTGGGATAGAGATGGGGAAGGGGGAGGGATGGGTGGGATGGAGGGGGGAGGGAGGGGAGGGATGGAGTGTGGGATGGAGGATGGGAGGGAGGGAGGGATGGAGTGTGGGATGGAGGATGGGAGGGGAGGAGGGAAGGGAGGTGGGATGGAGGATGGGAGGAGGGAGGGATGGGTGTGGGGATGAGAAGATGGGAGGGAGGGGGGTGTGGGATGGAGGATGGGAGGGGAGGAGGGATGGGTGTGGGGATGGAGGATGGGGAGGGAGGGAGGGATGGGTGTGGGGAGGGGGAGGGAGGGATGGAGTGTGGGATGGAGGATGGGGAGGGATGGGTGTGGGATGGAGGATGGGAGGGAGGGAGGGATGGAGGTGGGATGGAGGATGGGAGGAGGGAGGGATGGAGTGTGGGATGGAGGATGGGAGGGAGGGAGGGATGGAGTGTGGGATGGAGGATGGGAGGGAGGGAGGGATGGAGTGTGGGATGGAGGATGGGGAGGGAGGGAGGGATGGAGTGTGGGATGGAGGATGGGGAGGGAGGGAGAGATGGGTGGGATGGAGGATGGGAGGGAGGGAGGGAGTGTGGGAGGGGGTAGGATGAAGGGGTGAAAGAGAAAGAGAGTGGGATGGAGGGAGGAATGAATGGATGAGTGGATGGGAGAGGGGCGGATGGATGGAGGATAGGAGGGAAAAGGTTGGAATGACATAAGTGCAAGAAAGATGAAGAAAGGATGCAATGAGAGAGAGGATGCCCTGTACGAGGAGGCATGAGGGGCTGCAACTGGCTAGTGTAAGTGCGTCACGTGGCGTCAGGAAGAAGGTTTTTACTAAAGTGTCAGTGTGTGTGTGTGTGTGTGTGTGTGTGTGTGTGTGTGTGTGTGTGTGTGTGTGTGTGTGTGCGTCAACGAGCCACAGTGACGGAAATGTCTTGGTAAACTTAAAACTGACAGGATAACTTGAGACAGAAGCAAAATATATCCTTGTTGCCTCTTTATCGCTTCAACAAAGACACAGACACGGTGAGGCTGTGACGCAGGAGGAAAAACCTAAACCAAAAGCGACGGAATAAGACGCCATAAAACAATAACATGACGTGTAAATGGGACGAAGAGAATAACAATGATAATAATAATGAAAACAAAGAAAATACGGTTCTAAAGAAACAGTAGGTCTGTCTGTGTGTATCTCTGGTGTTGAAAGCAATAATAATAGTTCTACATAACAGACAAATCTGACAATACAAACATACATTTAAACAGATTTATGTATATCATTATATCAACAGGTGAAGTATTTTTTAATAATAGTAATAAATAATAATAATAATTCACGGTTTATTGAAAGAGCATAGCAGACAGAAGGCTGAAAATATACAGTTACATAATTGGGGAATGGGTTTCGATTTACAAATAATATACAAATAACATAAGTGATACAAATAAGCTATATAATAACTAGATGGGGAAAAGCTCAAACCACAGGGCATTTCAACATAGTGACAGTACAAGAAGTAGGATTTACTGGGAGTGAATACACTGGTTTATTACAAGTTATTGATAATTTTTACAATGGTTGAGACTGGGCTGTACTTATAGCGATCAGTTCGTGCTCGTATGGGCTGGATGCAGTTGTGGTGTCCAACAGCAATTCTCGGGCTAGGGATCTCAGGTGGTAGTAGGAGCCGGTGACGAGAATGGTGCAGAAGCTTCTCACCAAATTTGCAGATGAGGTCGTGGTGATGGTCAGAGAGAGACGTGGGTCAGTGTGTTGAGCGCTTCTTGATATGTGGAGTAGGAAGGGGAGAGAATAATCTGTGTGTGTACCTATTTCTTAATTCGTTTGCTTAAGAGAATTTCCTCGCCAAATCGAGAAATCTTTGGGTATATTTACGAACTGAACGAGACAACAGTATGGGTGAGTAGGCCTTCATATGTGTGTGTGTGTGTGTGTGTTTTATCTACCCCCCACTGTCTGTTCCTCGTGACGGATAAAGTGCTGTATCGATAACCGTTAAGTGAAAATTATCCTTAATAAAATAAAATGAGTGTGTGTTGTGTTGTGTTGTGTTGTTATAAATATATGAAAATGAAACTTGACAGTTGTACAAGACCCGCTGAGAGTTGTTGATGTTATAAGACTGTGGGGGGAGGGGGGGGGTGGTCCCTTTCTTGTAGGGTGAGTTCTGGGCTATTGTTTTCACTCTTATACCAAGCGTTGATCTTGCTTTTTAATGAGCTTCACTAAATATTGAATATCCATATTAAATTTTTTTCGATCTCGTTGAAGAGATTTCAAGCGGTGTTTTGATGGAGTTTTATCGGGGATGAGAAGCCAATCTTGGTCGTCATTTGTCTCCACACACATTTTAGTGGAGAATTTTGTCCAATATTCATAAAACTTATTGACATTTTTTTATGTGGTGTTGCTTCCTCCGAAGCTTGGTGGTGGCAGGTTATCGGTGTTTTCTTTGTTTTTCATCTCCCAGTACGAAATCTCTTGGAAGAGTTTTCGGAAAACTGTATGAAACCCGGTGTCGGAGTATGGGGGCCGGAGTAAGACTTACTTGAAAAGTGAACCCATAAGTTCACGGTCCCCCGGGATTCGCATTGGGAAGTGGGCTTTTGTTTTGATCTCTTCTTCTCCCACTTCTGGGATTTCTTCTTCTCCCACTTCTGGGATTTCTTCTCCTCGCACTTCTGAGAGTTCTTCTCCTCGCACTTCTGAGAGTTCTTCTCCTCGCACTTCTGAGAGTTCTTCTCCTCGCACTTCTGAGAACTATTTTGGCCACACTGAACTTCGTTCAGAGCGACATACGCAGCCTGTATCCTTTGGAATATCTTGGTAGCTTCAGGGTCGTCGAGGTTCTTGTCTGGATGGCATCGTCGCGCCAGACGAAGGTAGGCCTGCCGGATCTCCGTTAGGGTAGCGTCCCTGGTAACATCCAATACTTGCCGATGACAAGTCATTTTGTAACAAAATTGTCAAGTTACAGTACTGTGACTAGAAGGTCAATTTGAAAAACGTGAGGATAGTTTTAAGTATGTAGTGATGATAGTTTTAAGTATGTAGTGAGGATAGTTTTAAGTATGTAGTGATGATAGTTTTAAGTATGTAGTGAAGATAGTTTTAAGTATGTAGTGATGATAGTTTTACGTATGTAGTGAGGATAGTTTTAAATATGTAGTGAGGATAGTTTTAAGTATGTAGTGATGATAGTTTTAAGTATGTAGTGAGGATAGTTTTAAGTGTGTAGTGAGGATAGTTTTAAGTGTGTAGTGAAGATAGTTTTAAGTGTGGAGTGAGGATAGTTTTAAGTATATAGTAAGGATAGTTTTCAGTAGTAAAGGGTGGTTCAGTACACTACACCGTCGCTCGGGCAGTAGTGCTTGTGTTAAAAGTAGGAGTTCTTCAGGTTTGTGTACTGTCACCAACACTTTTGATTATACGAGTACAGGTGTTTACAGGTATGGCAGAGTGTGGGAGGAGAACGCGGATGAGAGAGATAGACAGAGAAAACTGAAATACAGACAGACAGACAGACAGACCATCAAGTGAGGTAGGTTGTGAGGTAGACAGTGATGGAGGTACACTCGGAAACCATAATCTCTAGCCCACCTGGGTCGGTGCTGGAGGTTAGTACAGTGTCCTTTCTGGACGGGGGCCCACTCTAACTATCACGAGGCAACACATGCACGAACACGTACAGGCATAGTACGGCTGCATAGATGACATTATGTATAAATATTGTATATGGCATTTTATACTCTGCATTATCTTCATTATATATGAACTCGGAGAAAAATTACCATAGGTTGTAGTTACGAAAGTATGAATGGAAATAAACACTTCCAAACCACCCAGTGAGTCCACACAACGTTTACAGTGCTTGTGTATGTGTGCCAGACCACGATGCTTCCACCACACCCCATCATTCGCTTAACTATATGAAAAATCGTGTTTAATTTAACTACATATTTCAAAAACCTTAAATTACATGTGGATCAGTCACTCCTCATTTGACACACTTATAGTGTAATACTTTGACCATCCCACCTGGGCACATGGAGGCCCACGGTAACTCTCACGGTGCAACATACGCAAGAACACACAAGTTATGATATGAACCCTTCCAGGCTTCACTATCATTATCATGTTATGCTCAACATGCTCTGTATCTTGGTAACTAGTCATAGTATCAATACATGACAGTGTTATTAGTATAATATTATAACTTTTTACCTACAGTTATTGTTGTAAATCATGGACAGGAAGGATACACAAATTGTAATATCAGGTGTATGGTTTGCTCAAAGCCACCCCAAGTCAGACAACGCGTCACACAAAGTTGCACTGTGTGTGTGTGTGTGTGTGTGTGTGTGTATTCTTGCTGACATCAACTGTAGGAGTATCGAGGCTACTATTACCCATGAACAACTATACGGTGGACTGGCCATGTTACCCACATGGACGACAGTAGACTGCCAAAGCAGCTACTTTACAGTCACCTAACGACTAGCAAATATAACGCTGGCGGGCAACTGAAAAGGTATAAGGATAGTCTTAAGACAAACCTGAAAAAGTGTCAAATCAACCCCCCTCACCTGGGAGACGATTACTCCACACCGTAACGCTTGGGGGAGCACCGCACGAGAAGGCGTCAAACTTTCGAATTAGCCCGACTACAAACCGAGGCAGACAAGTGCCAACCCCGGAAAGACGCTGCCACCGCCCCTCCCGCACTCGATGTAGCCCTCCACATGTGCAACATCTGTAAACAACTCTGCGGGTCCCGTATCGGCCTCTTTAGTCACCTCAAAACTCACCAACCTAGGTGACATCCCTCATAACTCATATCATTGTATCATAGCTGGATGATCGTCATATTCCATTCCGAGTGACAGCAAAGTAGTGGTAGTAGTAGTAGTAGTAGTGTGTGTGTGTGTGTGTGTGTGTGTGAGTAATGCCCTGAACACTCACTGCCATTCACACCTATCAGCATCACCGACATTCTACCTTAATTCGATACAATCACTTAAGTATCTTAGGTGACAAATTATGAGGTCAAACAACATTAAGAATCCACTATGTGCCTTTGCGTTATCTCGGTGTTAAGTGAACGTTATCTCATAGGTAAAGTCTTCGGGGAATCTAGACGCCATCTTTGTTTACATCTTATCTAAAATTGAGTTAGTCAGTTGCATTTTCACTTGACCACCGACAGCTCCAGCACAAGATAATACGCCTCACACTAACTACGCCAGACGAACACTCCCCTCTCTCTCTCTCTCTCTCTCTCTCCCTCTCTCAATCTCGGCCTACAGGTCCTGACTCACAACACATCAGTCAAATAATGACTCAGAAAAGGATCTATAGTCAACATACCTTTTTGACATCAGACCAGATGTGCGTGTGTGTGTGTGTGTGTGTGTGTGTGTGTGTGTGTGTGTGTGTTTGTATGTGTGTGTGTGTGTGTATGAATATATATGCATGTACTGTATGTATGAAAGTCTGGGCAAGTTTATTTACGCCATTTGCCTCTGTCTACCCAGCAGTAGTCGGCAACCTGGATGTTAATCGATTTGCGGATCGTATTTCGGGGTAATGGTTAGCCAGTGCAGTTGGCGAGTTGTCCGGTCTTCTCGGACAATTCCGTGACACTGGATCATGCAGCTCGTTAACTCAAGGTGTGGTTGTTGTGTTGGCGACAGCTTCTACACCTTAAACAAATTCACGCCTAAAAGGTCATTGGGCTATAGTGAGACAAAACTCACAAGAAGAGGATTACATATATATAGAAATAGAATATTTATAGTAGGAGGATGTAAAGACAAGGAAGCTTGGTAGCGTGGTCGGTTAGTTATTTACACTGTCAATACACTTATCTTATCTCATATGTCAATACACATATATTAGGTATCAGATAGTACCTTCTTAAGGGACAACTTGTTAAACACTTCGATACAACTATTTATTAATTCACTCAATGACATGGACACATCACTATCAATATTATATCGGAGTTACTAGCACATTATATTTACGTTATTCGACGCTGACTCTCGGACACAAACATGAACTGAATACATTTCCCACAGTAGGTAACTCACCCTAGGGATAGTTCTGACAAGACTCACATTTGACCTGACGGAGGCCCAGTGGGTGTTGGCTGGGCTGCCTCCTATGGGAGACTCTGCTTAGCTGGTGATGCCGGGGGTCTGGTCAGAGAGTCTCCCTCCCGACCTTGGGAGGGGACGAGCGTGACTCTGCGCAAGTGAACAGAATGACGACCCAGACGGGAAAGAGAAGACAGTAACCAAACTGACAGAATGACAAAGATCTGCCGAACGACCTCGTGGGCAGGACTGCAGGGCTTTTATATGGGGGAGGAACAGCCAGCGTTTGACCTTCGCCAATTAACACTAAACTGGTTAGATCTGGACAGCTGTGTCCAGGTGTGGTCATGCCCAGGTGTGTCTTGGTTAGGTGTGGTTGTAGGTCAAGTCACTCGCTAATTCAAGTAATTAGCGGACGAGGTCAGGTCCCTTAGGTCCTGGGGTGTGTCAACCTGGTATGCACGGGTACCACGAAGTCTGTACCCACTCACTGTTATATGTGTTGTAATTCTCTGGGCTGTAAGCTATGGTCTGATAATCATTCATTACACCTCCCGCCAAGACCAAAGCTTCCATCACAGAGAACTGATGACACATATAGACTGTAATATCATGTGTAGTATCTAAGATAGTCCCTGAGGCGATAATGCAATCTCACATTTACAAACAATAACCTCATAGATGGATGTTTTCCTACTGGCCTAGTTTGATCTGACAAAGCTCACTATAGGGCCAGCCATCCTCAATTTCGAGGGGCTTCCATTATCCATTATGTAAGACCGAGTGTAGACCAATGTGTCCTCTGAGACTATAGTGTAGACCAATGTGTCCTCTGAGACTATAGTGTAGACCAATGTGTCCTCTGAGACTATATTGTAGACCAATGTGTCCTCTGAGACTATAGTGTAGACCAGTGTGTCCTCTGAGTCTATAGTGTAGACCAATGTGTCCTCTGAGACTATAGTGTAGACCAATGTGTCCTCTGAGACTATAGTGTAGACCAATGTGTCCTCTGAGACTATAGTGTAGACCAATGGGTCCTCTGAGACTATATTGTAGACCAGTGTGTCCTCTGAGACTATAGTGTAGACCAATGTGTCCTCTGAGACTATAGTGTAGACCAATGTGTCCTCTGAGACTATAGTGTAGACCAGTGTGTCCTCTGAGACTCAGTGTGTCCTCTGAGACTATAGTGTAGACCAATGTGTCCTCTGAGACTATAGTGTAGACCAATGTGTCCTCTGAGACTATAGTGTAGACCAATGTGTCCTCTGAGACTATAGTGTAGACCAGTGTGTCCTCTGAGACTATAGTGTAGACCAATGTGTCCTCTGAGACTATAGTGTAGACCAGTGTGTCCTCTGAGTCTATAGTGTAGACCAATGTGTCCTCTGAGACTATAGTGTAGACCAATGTGTCCTCTGAGACTATAGTGTAGACCAATGTGTCCTCTGAGACTATAGTGTAGACCAATGTGTCCTCTGAGACTATAGTGTAGACCAATGTGTCCTCTGAGACTATAGTGTAGACCAATGTGTCCTCTGAGACTATAGTGTAGACCACCAGTGTGTCCTCTGAGACTATAGTGTAGACCAATGTGTCCTCTGAGACTATAGTGTAGACCAATGTGTCCTCTGAGACTATAGTGTAGACCAATGGGTCCTCTGAGACTATAGTGTAGACCAGTGTGTCCTCTGAGACTATAGTGTAGACCAATGTGTCCTCTGAGACTATATTGTAGACCAGTGTGTCCTCTGAGTCTATAGTGTAGACCAATGTGTCCTCTGAGACTATAGTGTAGACCAATGTGTCCTCTGAGACTATAGTGTAGACCAATGTGTCCTCTGAGACTATAGTGTAGACCAATGTGTCCTCTGAGACTATAGTGTAGACCAATGGTCCTCTGAGTCTATAGTGTAGACCAGTGTGTCCTCTGAGACTATAGTGTAGACCAATGTGTCCTCTGAGACTATAGTGTAGACCAATGTGTCCTCTGAGACTATAGTGTAGACCAATGTGTCCTCTGAGACTATAGTGTAGACCAATGGGTCCTCTGAGACTATAGTGTAGACCAGTGTGTCCTCTGAGACTATAGTGTAGACCAATGTGTCCTCTGAGACTATAGTGTAGACCAGTGTGTCCTCTGAGTCTATAGTGTAGACCAATGTGTCCTCTGAGACTATAGTGTAGACCAGTGTGTCCTCTGAGTCTATAGTGTAGACCAATGTGTCCTCTGAGACTATAGTGTAGACCAATGTGTCCTCTGAGACTATAGTGTAGACCAATGTGTCCTCTGAGACTATAGTGTAGACCAATGTGTCCTCTGAGACTATAGTGTAGACCAATGTGTCCTCTGAGACTATAGTGTAGACCAGTGTGTCCTCTGAGACTATAGTGTAGGCCAATGTGTCCTCTGAGACTATAGTGTAGACCAATGTGTCCTCTGAGTCTATAGTGTAGACCAATGTGTCCTCTGAGACTATAGTGTAGACCAATGTGTCCTCTGAGACTATAGTGTAGACCAATGTGTCCTCTGAGACTATAGTGTAGACCAATGTGTCCTCTGAGACTATAGTGTAGACCAATGTGTCCTCTGAGACTATAGTGTAGACCAATGTGTCCTCTGAGACTATAGTGTAGACCAATGTGTCCTCTGAGACTATAGTGTAGACCAATGTGTCCTCTGAGACTATAGTGTCTGAGACTATAGTGTAGACCAATGTGTCCTCTGAGACTATAGTGTAGACCAATGTGTCCTCTGAGACTATAGTGTAGACCAATGTGTCCTCTGAGACTATAGTGTAGACCAATGTGTCCTCTGAGACTACAATATCGTAACACCTTGAGTAAAGCGAATTAGCCCACTAAGATATCTTAATTCCTTGAGTATAATAACCCCTGAGTACTATGACAACCCCTAGAGTACGATGACAACCCCTAGAGTACGATTACAACCCCTAGAGTACGATTACAACCCCTTGAGTACGATGACAACCCCTAGAGTACGATGACAATCCCTGGAGTACGATGACAACCCCTAGAGTACGATGACAAACCCCTTGAGTACGGAGAGACCCCTTGAGTACGATGGGAAAACCCTTGAGTACGATGACAAACCCCTCCGAGTACAATCAATTCGTCATGCACTATATAAAATAATCCTAACAGGTATAATATTCGTATATCTCCCAAGGCTGTTAACATTAGGTTCAAGAGCGTAATAGCACACTCTGTACCCCCACGTGTGTGTATGTGTGTGTAGCGATTTGTGTATGCGTGTGTATGTGTGTTTGTAACTGTGTATAACTGTTTGTGTGTATGTGTATAACTTGTGTGTATGTGTATAACGTGTGTGTTTGTGTGTGTGTGTGTGTGTGGTGTTATATTACAAGTGTCGGGATAACACGGGTGACCCTGTTTGTTGATCGTTGGTGCTTGACGTCACTGTACTGTATTGGTGCGTCATGAGTGTGTTATTGTTATTCTTCTTCCTCTTTATTTTTCTTCTTCTTCTTCGTTTATTCTTCTTCTTCTTCTTCTTCTTCTTCTTCTTCTTCCAATTATCATCCTTATCATCACCATCTATTACATCTGATAAGCGTGGTATCAAGTGTCCGTGTCGTGGGTGTTCGAACCTTTCTAGTGAACCCGGTGGCTCTTGAAAATATGAACGGATTGTGTTGAAAACCTGACGGGGGGATACGGATTCATCATTAAGAGCTTAAGGAAGGAATTGATGGCCATATTTCTTTAGACAAAATTTGATAAGGAGTGTGAATATAATATTAAGTTTTGGGGGCATACACGTGCCGTCTTGCTGATCCTCGTGTGTGTGTGTGTATGTGTGTGTGTGTGTGTGTGAAGGTCCTTCAGACGCGCGTGAGTCATAAGATAGTGTGGCGCTGCTCACCTGACCTAAATCTTCACCGCCACCCTGCACCTCCCCCCCCACCATTCTTCCCTCTCCATGGCCACCACGTTCAAGGCTGTTGTTCCTCGTGCCACCACCACCACCACACCACCACCACCACCACACCACCACCGCCCCTAGCACCACCAACACCCCTACTACCACCACCACCCCTGCCACCACTACTACTACTACTACTACTACTACTACTACTACTACTACTACTACTACTACTACTTCCAGTGGCATTCTCATTACTACTCCACCACATTGCACCACACCACTACTCTACTGCACCACATCATCGTAATACACCACATCTTCACACCACCCCTCGACTGTACCCCAACAGGCACCTCCCCCCCACCTTGCTCCCACACCTAGCAACACAAGCTGGTGCTAACGACGACCACACGAGGCTCAAGAAGCAAAGAAGACAAAAGAGACACAAGGACTTCAGATGACGTGATCATGACTAAAGACTCCGCCGTGTTGGTGTGTCCTCGTGTCGCCTCTCTCAGCCACCAAGACGCACTTTACTGACACTGATGCAGTTTTTGGCTAACTCGTGATAAAAAAAAAAAAAAGCTATTTTTAATCGGACTGTGACTATCGTTCATCATGTCCGAGCTCTTGGGGGTACAAAATGTCCCTGACGAGTTTTTAGAGAACTGGTTTTCGCGTTTATAGTTAGGCTTGACCACGGACAGACACCGAGTCGACTCCAGTTCGGGGTACAATCAACATTACGGTCACTCAGAAAGAACCTACTTAGTTATCATAGCTACATAACGCCTTAGATAAATTACAAAATCATGTCCGTAAATGAACCAATATTCCAAACTGAGTTCAGGTTCCCGATGGTGTACGGTGATCACTGTGGTGCCACGACGCAATTATCTGGTCGTTTCATGTACGTCAAAGTTAATGAGTTGAACTATGTGTCTAGACAGAGTTTGGGGCCGGCTCTTCTAAAGCCTTTATAAACACAGTGTAAACATATATTTTATTATCTCAATATTTTTTACTATTTTACTCACTGAATTAAGGATCAAGTGACAATCTTTATTTCTCATACAGGTAATCTTATACAATAATTACTTCACGAACCCAACCAACGAACTTATAAAAATCCTTCTCTTATCATTCAGTAAACCAGTCGATGTGTTCCCCTCGCTTCATCACTTAGAGAGAAAATTTTAACTTAAGTACCTTTAAATATTCTTCCTTTGTGTCGTAGCTTAAGTCAGTCCGTTCTCAGCTGAAGAGTGATATAACACCCCACACAGGGACTTAGTGAAGTAACCTTGAGGAACAACCCTTGCCTAGCGACCACTATTACCAGCGAACACATGCCCCCACCTGGAGATTTTGGCAAGCTGTACCATACCCAGCCTCGCTCCCCTACCCCAGCACGGACCAACCTCACCTCCTACCACAATACAGCCCAACCTTACTCCTCTACCACGACACAGCCCAACCTTACTCATCTACCACGACACAGCCCAACCTCACCTCCTACCACAACACAGCCCAACTCACCCCCTACCACAACACAGCCCATCTCACCCTTCTACAACAGCCCAACCTCACCACCCTACCACAACACAGCCCATCTCACCCTTCTACAACAGCCCAACCTCACCACCCTACCACAACACAGCCCATCTCTACAACAGCCCAACCTCACCTCACCCTACACACATCTCACACAGCCCAACCTCACCACCCTACCACAACACAGCCCATCTCACCCTTCTACAACAGCCCAACCTCACCACCCTACCACAACACAGCCCATCTCACCCTTCTACAACAGCCCAACCTCACCACCCTACCACAACACAGCCCATCTCACCCTTCTACAACAGCCCAACCTCATCACCCTACAACACAGCCTCACTATCGACTTACCTCATAAGGATAAAGGCTTATACAGATCACCGTAAGGACAGGTTGTAGCGTGACCCTCAATGTATTTACAACAGACTTTCAACCTAACCAAACCAAACCTAATCTAATCTAACTCTTGATTAGATTCCGATTCTAATAGGCACTAGTCTCAAGGGATTCTGACAGTAATGGTTAATGTTGGCTTAGGTTAGGTTAGATTAGGACAGGTTAGGTTAAGCCAGGTCAGTTCAGGTTAGACCAGAATAGATTAATTAGGTTAGGTTAGGTTGGGTTAGGTTAGGTTAGGTTAGGTTAGGTTAGGTTAGGTTAGGTTGGGGTCCAGAAAGATTAAAACTGGGGCCCATTTAACCTACAACCATCCCAGTGAGGAGAGGACCTTACACTCTCGTACTTCAACAACCAAACTACCAGACGCCCTCAGAGCGAGACCTGCCAGGGGAACGTAAGCCCGTGATGTTGCAGATGTTGATTGACACATTACACTCCTCCAGCTGCAATGGTTGACTTGCCTTTCTGCTACGTTGCATGATCGGACGATTCGTGTTTATTCTAAGATCTCCAATGCTGTGTGTGCGTGTGACCTGTGGTTAATAGTAGTGTGGTGTGGTATTGATTTTCTTTGATTTAGCCGCGGACAGCTGCTAGTTTATTGTGTACCCCATACTCATCCTGTGAGCGGTAGCGCAAAAAACTATACAGTTTAGGCCATAAAGGATGTTTATTAGACCACAGTGATTTTTATATTATGGCAATGAATGTTACAGAGTATTTCTAGTACATTGTTTAAGTCGGTACATAGAACTTTGATTCGGTACTCGATGCGAAGTGTGGATGCAGCCTTAGTATATCAGCTATCTTCTCATCAGAGATAAAGTGCTGTGCCATTGCATACACAGTGTGCTTGGATCTATCTCTATAAGGTTCTATTTTTTCACAGTCTAAGACGTAGTGTTGGAGTGTGCGGACATGTCTGGCCGCACACTTTACATTTAGTTTTGTTCACATCTGCCTGCGGGGCATACTGCCAAGGGTACTTACAGTATATCCTAGCCGCATTCTAGCGGTTACAACATTTTGTAATCTAGTGATCTTTGTACTTGCTCCATATACATGTTTTATTTGATACATCTCATCATGGTAGACTATGGATTGACTAGTGCCTGTTTGCACTTGTCTACTGGCTTCAGATTCATCAGAAAGCTATTTTCTGATTACAGTTTAGCTAAGGCATCAACTCTATCATGTTCACTAATGCCTATATGAGAGGGGATCCACAGCAGCTTGATCCTGACCCCCCGTCAACAAGACACATATACTTGTGTCTGGCTTCAGAGACAAGCGGGTGACAATCTGAGTATAGGGTATCAAGAGCACGGAGTGAGGATAAGGAGTCAGTGATGATGAAACTGTCAGTGTCTTCAACAAGTTTCAGGGCTGTGAGTATGGCAAATAGTTCACCCTGTAGAGTTGATGCCCAGTTACTGATTCTTGTGGTGTGGTGGGTTAGTAGGATCACATGAATAATAGACACCCCAACTTATTAACTAGAATCATTAACACCCTTAACACTAACCTAACTCCCCTTAACACTAACCTAACTCCCCTTAACACTAACCTAACTCCCCTTAACACTAACCTAACTCCCCTTAACACTAACCTAACTCCCCTTAACACTAACCTAACTCCCCTTAACGCCAACTCAATCCCCAACACCTAACCTAACTCCCCTTAACGCTAACCTAACTCCCCTTAACACCTAACCTAACTCCCCTTAACACTAACCTAACTCCCTTAACACTAACCTAACTCCCTTAACACTAACCTAACCCCCAACACTAACCTAACTCCCCTTAACACTAACCTTAACTCCCTAACACTAACCAACTCTAACTAACCTTTAACGCTAACGCTAACCTAACTCCCTTAACGCTAACCTAACTCCCCTAACACTAACCTAACTCCCCTAACCTAACACCAACCTAACTCCCCAACACTAACCTAACTCCTAACACTAACTCAACTCCCCTTAACACTAACCTAACTCCCCGCCAACCTAACTCCTTAACACTAACCTAACCTAACCTAACTCTAACCTAACTCCCTAACACTAACCTAACTCCCCTTAACACTAACCTAACTCCCTAACGCTAACCTAATCCCCTTTAACACTAACCTAACTAACCCCTTAACGCTAACCTAACTCCCCTAACACTAACCTAACTCCCCAACACTAACCTAACTCCCCTTAACGCTAACCTAACTCCCCTTAACGCCAACCTAACTCCCTAAACGCTAACCTAACTCCCACTAACCTAACTCCCTTAACCTAACCTAACCCTAAACACTAACCTAACTCCCTTAACGCAACTAACCTAACCCAACTCCCCTTAACGCTAACCTAACTCCCTAACCTAACCTAACCTAACTAATCCCCCTAACCTAACTCCTAACACTAACCTAACTCCCCAAACGCTAACCTAACTCCCCTAACACTAACCTAACTCCCTAAACACTAACCTAATCCCTAACACTAACCTAACTCCCCCAAACCTAACTCCCTAACAACCTAACTCCCCTTAACGCAACTAACTCCTAACACTAACCTAACTCCCTAACCTAACTCCCCTTAACGAACCTAACTAACCCCCCTTAACGCCAACCTAACTCCCCTAAACACTAACCTAACCCCCTTAACGCAACCTAACTCCCTTAACGCTAACCTAACTCCCTAAACCTCCCTAACCTAACTTAACTAACCTAACCCTTAACGCTAACCTAACTCCCCTAACACTAAACCTAACTCCCCTAAACACTCTAACCCTAACTCCCTAACGCTAACCTAACTCCCCTAACGCTAACCTAACTTAACGCTCAACCTACCCTAACACTAACCTAACTCCCTTAACGCTAACCTAACTCCCTAACGCTTAACGCTAAACTAACCTAACCTAACTCTAACCTAACTCCCCTAACACTAACCTAACTCCCCTAACCCAACTTAACTAACCTAACTTAACCTAACTAACCTAACTCCCCTTAACGCTAACTCCAATTTATCCTAACATAACTCGACCAAATCAAACACTATCCCAACCTAAACTAAGTCTTACCTAATCTAACTTATCCAACCAAACCTAACTTACCCTAAACTAATCTAACCAAATTTAACCCTCAGGTAACGTTAAAAAGGTGTTTGATCATCAGGTGAAATAAACTAGGGGCTAATCTTCAGGTGTTCCGAGTTAGTACTGTACTATGCCCTGAAGGGTACTCACCTACCACCTCGTCCTTACTGACTGTTATACTCACTGTACATCACGACTAACATACAGTACAACTTATGGAACAACAGTGAGTGTGTGTGTGTGTAGGGGGTGGGGTGTGTGTGGTGTAGGTGGGGTGTGTAGGGGTGTGTGGTAGGTGTGTGTGGGGGTGGTGTAGGGTGTGTAGGGGTGTGTGTGTGTGTGTGGGTGTGTGTGTGTGGGTGTGGGTGTGTGGTGTGTGTGGTGTGTGTGTGTGTGTGGTGTAGGTGTGTGTGTATGTGTGTGGTGTGGTGTAGGTGTGTGTGCTGTGTCAGTGTGTGTGGTGTGTGTGTGTGTGTGGTGTAGGTGTAGTGTATGTGGTGTAGGTGTGTGTTGTGTAGGTGTGTGTGTGTGTGTGTGGTGTAGGTGTGTGTGTGTGGTGTGTGTGTGTGTAGTGTAGTGTGTGTGAGTGGTGCAGGTGTGTGTGTGTAGGTGTGTGTGTGTGTGTGTGTGTAGGCGAGTGTGTGTAGTGTGTGTGTGTGGTGTAGGTCTGAGTGTGTGTGGTGTAGGTCTGAGTGTGTGTGGTGTAGGTCTGAGTGTGTGGTGTGTGAGTGTGTGTGGTGTAGGTCTGAGTGTGTGGTGTAGGTCTGAGTGTGTGTAGTGTGTGGTGTGTCCTGAGGTGTGTGGTGTAGGTCTGTAGTCTGAGGTGTGTGTGGTGTGTCTGAGTGTGTGTGGTGTAGGCCTGAGTGTGTGTGGTGGGTCTGAGTGTGGTGTGTGTGTGGTGTGTGTGGTGTGAGTGTGGTGTGTAGTCTGAGTGTGTGGTGTGTAGGTCCTGAGTGTGTGTGTATAGGTCTGAGTGTGTGTGGTGGTGTGTGTGTGTAGGTCTGGAGTGTGGTGTGTGGTGGTGTGTGTGTGTGTAGGTGAGTGTGTGTGGTGTAGGTCTGAGTGTGTGTGTAGGTCTGAGTGTGTTGTGTAGGTGTGTGTGTGGTGTAGGTAGGTGTGTGGTGTGTGTGTGTGGTGTAGGCCTGAGGTGTGTGTGTAGGTCTGAGTGTGTGTGTGTAGGTCTGAGTGTGTTGTGTAGGTCTGTAGGTGTGTGTGTGGTGTAGGTCTGAGTGTGTGTGGTGTAGGTCTGGAGGTGTGTGGTGTAGGTCTGAGTGTGTGGTGTAGGTCTGAGTGTGTGGTGAGTGAGGGGGGTCAACAAGAGTGAGATTTTCCTTCAGTATTCTTGTAGTTGATGCTTATGCTAAACACTGCTGTCATGTTGTCTCAGGTTGACCCAGTTTTGGGTTGCTGAGTTGTTGAGTTGGTTGTTGGGCTTGGTTGGGTTGCTGGGTGCTGTTGGTTGGGTTGGGTTGCTTGGGTTGGGTTGGGTTAAGTTTACCTTATACTGGATTATACTAAGATAGGTCAAGTTGGGTTGAGTTAGGTTGGAGAAGGTTAGGGGTAGGTTAGGTTGTGTTGCGTTATCTCGGGTTAAGTTTAGCGTATGTTGGATTACGTTTAAGTTAGGTTAGGTTAAGTTAATTTAGGTTAACTTTGGTTAGGTCAAGGTAGGTTAAATTTAGGTTATGTCAATTTAAGTCTATAATAGGTTAAGACAAGTTTGGGTTATATAAGCTTAAGTTGTAGCTACATCAACTTAAAACTTGTTAAGTTTGGTTGTTCTGTAAAGATTAGGATAACCTCAGTTAACTTTACGCCAGGGTTAATTCAGGTTATCTCAGTCTGAGTTATGGCTAGGTTAAATCTGACCAGGATTGGTTAAATAAAGTTAACTCTGTGCTTAATAAAATTTACTGACGTTAACCAAATAACTAAAAGTGACGTCCCAGTAATGGAGGGATTAAGATATGTTCCGCTGGGTTAGTTTAAGGATGTGATAAGGGTGAGTCAAGAGCAGCTGAGATTCTTGTCGTGGTAAAGTTATGTAAACATGATGATGACTGTGTGTGTAGCAGCAGAGCCTGAGGAGACACGTGGTAGCTGGCTAGGGGCTGTAAATAACCAGTTACGTCACTATACAGCTGCTAGCTATCCTCTTCCTCCTCCCCTCCCCACCCCCAACACCTGCCTCACCTGGAATCACTAATTAAATCCCACCTGCACTGTGTCTCCCAGGTGTCAGAAGTATAATGGAACTAAAACTCACGGCAGTTCAAAGGTAAAGTCAATACATACTGTACCCAATTACAGCAGTTTAAAACCGAAGTCAACATACGCATAACAAACATCAATTATTCCCCTTCAACAATGTCCAACAGAAGTTTAAAATGTAACGTCAACAAACTCCGTAACAATGCCGGTATAAGATATTTTCGCTAATAAATATATTCTTTGAGCTGCCTTCACTAGTAGAGATTTGAATTACTGTGATGTATCTATCATTCCACACAACCTTAAAATTTCCGTCACCACAGAGCAGAGTTGGCTTGGTGAGTCGGTTCCCCAAGTCGCGAAATCCAAACAGTTAAAAAATGACATATCAGCTAAAATGCCACACACCGCCATACTAATCTGGCTGATTCTACCTTAACATGAATTATTTACTTAGCATCAGATAGGAGACAAAATTAAGTCAGAAAATCGTTGGTAAGAATCTCTGGGCGGTACTTGAATTTTATCTGGTATCAAGTGAACATATATAATGATGGTACAGCTTCAGTTCACTTTTCACGCAATTTTTGGACATTATCTTGTACCTTTAGAGAACAGGTTGAGTGTATATTACATTAGCAGGTACAAAAGTATATCCATCGTACGAACTTTTGAAAATCGGTGGGAGGATAGCGGGTCGGGTGCGCGGGTTGCGTTGTGTATGTGTGAGGAAGCGAACGTCCAAGGCAGCGCTAAACCTAACTCTCTCTCTCTCTCTCTATTCTGTGGGTGTGGATGTGGGAGGGGAGATCAAGGACCTGTGGAGGGGAGCCAGTGGCGTGTGGGAGAGAGAGGAGAGTGTAAGTATATGTGGGCAGTGTGATGAATGGTGACAGTGTGGACATAAAGCAGGTCTGACTAATTCCCGGAACCTCACCGAACTTAGCCTAGCCTACTCCTCCTATCTTAACCTAATTTAATGTAACCTACCTTTAACATACCCTAACCAAATGTAACTTAACACAGCATAAATCAACCTAACCCATCCTTCCTCTAAATCCACCATTCAATATACCTTTTACAAAACCTGCCCCAACCAAACTAACCCAACCTACCCTACCTCTAACCTGGCTTAATCTCAACCTAAACTACAGCTAACCTAACCTAACCTAAATTTACCGAACACATCTCTAACACAAAGTAACTGCAGCTTTAATTTAGTATGATAATTTGGAGTCCGAGAACGGGGATTCATTTAGCGCCCTGTAAACCTGGGCAGCAGCAGCAGGGGGTTGTGGTACGCCGTGTATGTTAATGGTGTGTGTGTGTGTGTGTGGTGGGCGGTGTGTGGTCACTGGTCACACAGGGTCACGCCCACCCTAATTCTCTATATAGTCAGTGTCATGCCAGTAGGCAGCCCTGCCAAAATTACTTGTTCTCAGCGCAGAGGTGAGTATATAGTGGGTATTTCACATGTATTTTAAGCCAGTCCAAAGCCAAACTATCTTACGATAACCTAACCTAATCACACGGTAAGTTAACCTGTCATAACCCAAGCTGGCTAATTTATCCCAAATAAACACGAGCAAACCTATCTTATACTAGGAACTAGCCTTATCTCTTCAACGCTAAAATATCCTAACCAATCAAACGACAGATGACGACAATTTCAGCGGGTACAGTGGCAAGACAGCGTCCCTCTGTTATTACCAAAGTTAATTGCTTATGTTTACATATGCAGCACTTGCGCACTGACCAGCTGACTAGAGCAGATGCAAGAAGCTATACACATGTTGCTCTTTATCTCTGCAGATCAATTACTAGTTACAAAATAATTAAATCTTTCACTGCAAGCATGAACTTTTTTTTTCAGGAATTCAAATAACATTAGAATATCACTCTCCGTCTGACCCTGGCGTTGACGGCCAGTAAACCAAATGAACGAAACGAAGCTCTCTGTTAACAAGTGAGCTATGATGTCATCAGTATACGTCCCCCATGGTAGTCTCAGTATCTAACATATCACCTCTTAGGGACAAATTTTTCCACACAACAGGATCTCGGTGGTCTGGTGGCCCGGAGAGATTTTTTTTCCTTAACCAGAAATTCGGCACTGAAAAAAATATATTAAAAAACAGTATGGTAAACCTAAGACTAACCAAACTCAAGTTAGGCGTTTACCATAAGCTTAGTTATGTTAAGTAAGCTCAATTTACGTTTGACTAAGTTAAGGGTAAGTTTAAGGTAGGTCTGGTTAGGTTGCAATCTTTATATACTGTCAGTTCTAGGCTTCCGACACGCCTTAAAACTGTATTCATATCCTACAGTAAATCCCAACAGATGCGACCATTGGTTATCATTTTAGCGGGGCTGGCACAGTCAGCTTTCAGTAATTATTGTGCTCTGTATTCCCATAACCTCAATACATGTATACACAATATATATCAGAAGAAAAAAATAATCCTCGTTTGACAAATAGGTGTCACTAGGTTATCGCTAAGGTCATGAAAACCGATGTAACAAATTAACAAGCTCTTACACCCACTATAAAACGTAATCTAAGTTAATAATGAAACACAACCTTTTGAAATCCTATATGCGTTCTATCATAAACGACGTCTGAACAACACTACTACTACTGCTGCTGCTATAATAATAATAATAATAATAATAATAATAATAATAATAATAATAATAATAATAATAATAATAATAATAATAATAATAATAAAATAAAAACCTTTGGGTGTCTAGGTCTGGGTTAGAGTGAGTCAGTATTTGGGGTTCAGTTATCACAAGACGATGAGTAGCAGAAGGCAACGTACCGCACCAGTCCAGTGCAGAACTTGACTCACTCGATAAGTCAGGGTTGACTCACCATATTACAAGCTATAAGTTAATGGTCTGGTGAGAATGAGTCAAAGATATTATGATACTGATTAATGAGTCAAACATTACACGAGCCTTAATGAATCGATATTTTATATAAGAATGAGTTAACGATTAATAAATTATAAAAATAGTAAAATATAATATTATATCGTCCACAACTTTTCAGAAACGACTGTGACAAGACTAAAAATATTCATTAGAAATACCATATTCAAGCATGATATTAATCTCGTCAATAAAAAAAAGTAACCTGATCACACAATGGTTAACACACTTTAACACAGTGAACACAACAACAGTAAATGTTAACTTACTTACACTGTCACTCTCAGCCCTCAGTAGTACACAGTACACCTCAGTGCAAATTACAATGGTAAAAAACTTACTCTTTAATGTGTCAGTAGTGTTACAATTTCAAAATCCCGGACCACAGGCCACCACATGTCACGGCCACTACTGATAAATCTCTTTTCAGCAACGTCTCAACTCCTAGGCCCATTAATCAGACCTACAGTACTCATAAGTAACAGCTCCGGTTAACAGAGCAGAATTACGTAGACAACCCCTACTACCTCCTGACAGTCTAGGGAGATATTTAATACAACTCAATTCTGTGAAGCTACACCCAAGGAAAACATTCATTAAATTGTGTAACTTGATCAGGATATCAAACAAATACCGACTTAAACAATTACAGTAAACAAGAACACAGGCTATAATGTAGAATGGTCCTCTGACCCACATAATTTGGTTATTACTCAATTTAATCCTCCGCTCACAAAAGTATAACCTAATATTCACTTCTAATCCCTAATGGGTAAAATAATTCGAAATAGAAGTGGATCAATGGATGGAACTAGATTAAATTCACTTTCCTGATCTCACGTCTCTGTGTTATGATACCCCAGAAGAAAAGCTAAGCGCCTTTATCACCAAGAAAATCTGGACAAAAATCTACCTACAACTCTACTTCAATATTCTTGTCTCCCTCTTCCACTACCACCTCATCACACTTGTCACATTCCATGAACAATCGACCTAAATCCACTTTATCCCTACATGGCCCGTTCTTAGCCATAGCCCTAGTGACAGCACAGACTTGGGAAAATATAATTGTCTCCAACTTTGTCTCTCACTGCATCACAATCAACATTTGCACCAGTTACGTCACTCATAGATACCTCTACAGTGTCATTCCTATCACAAGTTAGAGGATCTTCGATCATCTTAGGTTCCTGAATCACCCGGTACCCTGCTAGGTCATTACCCAATAACATGTCCCCTCCGTCAACGAATAACTCAAGTCACCCCATCCTTAACTTTACCAACGACAAGATCTATCTCGAGGTTCACTGCATGTACAGTATAAGTATGGTAAATTTTGAGCCTAACAACTGTATATCACACGTCTACTGTCACTAGTCACATTATATCTAAAGCATATTGTATCTGTCATTGGTAAACAGCAAAACTAAAACAATTTCGAACTATCGGTTTAGTAACTATTTATCATGTTGTAACCTGGTTACACTGCACGACATTTATTTTCATCATATAAAACACAAGCTACTCGGAATTGTAAGTAGGAAGTCTTCTCTAATGCTGTAAACTTTTGTTTCACTACAAGGCTATATGATTTTTATGAACCTGTAAACGGTTGGTATTTAACTTAAATTCCAAGCCCAGACTAATTTCTAACAGATCTTAATTCCAAGTACTGTATTATAACTCCGTGTAAAAATTTTACTCAAACTTTTATGTCTAGTAAACTTTTTTAAATCTATATTCCAGTGACTAATAATCCTTTAAGAAATTACAAATGTAGTTTTGTATATATATATATATATATATATATATATATATATATATATATATATATATATATATATATATATATATATATATATATATATATATATATATATATATATATATATATACTGTATATATATTGAGACCCTGCAATTGTGTGTAAATAAGGCAGAAAGTCTACCATTAGGCAATACTGTACATTATGATCCAATATCTTCCCAGGCGGTAGTACCTCCCTGTTGGGTAGCTGCCTCCCTGTTGGGTAGCTGCCTCCCTGTTGGGTAGCTGCCTCCTACCATTATTATGTCAAAGTTAAAATGCGAGCTTAACACAAGTTAAATTTCTTTAAATCATTAGGTCACATTTGGTTAGCTATAGCCTTCATTCCTAAATTCTACCCTAAGTTAACTAGATAGCTTTCCTTAGGGTGGAGTTATGAGGTGAAAGAAGATTATTAGGGTTTGAAGGAAAAGTGGTGAAACTGAAATACAGCAGGAGTAGAAAGAATCTGGGCTCAACCAGATCGCTTCATCTTTCCTATTGGTGTTTTATCTTTGTTTTGCTCACGGAAGCCGGACTGTTGCGTAATTTTGACTGCAAACTGTTGAAGAATTGGATGAATTTATGTGAAAAATTAATGTACAGGGACAGTATTTCACATCTGCCCGCCTACAGGAAAATACTCGAGACTTCTATATATTCAATATAAATTTCAGCGAAAACTGATTACCGGATAATTTTCCTATTTTGAACGCTCATCTAATTAATGTTACTAAATCCAAAACAAAATAATGTGTCCTGGACTACTGGTAGTGGGCAAGGTTAGCTGAATTTGCTGCTATCGAAAGTAAATAGTTTCTGGGCTGATTTCATCATTTATCTTCTCTATGTAAAATAAATATTTTCTAACTTACTAGACTAACTAGACATTTAAACACACATCTGGATGGCGTACAATACCTCAGTGTTACCGCAAGCAGCAATGAGTAGGATGACACATAAACAAACTTTATGTTAGGCGGTAAGTCATGTCATGTTTATTGGGTGTGTCTGCCCGTATACTGTATATGAAGTATTGGCATGGTGGAGATGAGAGGCCCAGAGGAGGTTGGAGTGTGTAAGGGGAGTTTTGTTTATGTATAATTATAATCACCTGACTCATCCCTCGTCGACCAGCGAGGGTGGGCCAGGCGATCAGGCTGGTATTACAGTATAGCTACCCATATCTTAGAAGCAACACCTAACCTGGTTTCTCTCTAGACTTTCAACACGTAAGTTTAACTAGTACTTATTGTGTACACAGGTAGACTGTGTCCATTGCATCATTTATTATTGTGACAATACAGGAATATGGAAAATTAAGTACTCATTGCAAGTGTTTAGATTAGACTACAGTATTACCACGCTTTACGCGGGTTTTTTTTTTACGCATTTCCACGTTCACGCGGTACCCTGCCAGGCCTGGAATGCTCACTTTACGCGGTGCGTGTACTCTTTTACGCGGAGAGCGGCCCGGGCAGGGTGCGCACAAGGTCACCCAGTCATCAAAACATTACCGAGTTCTTCACCTGCCACCCACCACAGCCAGCCCAAGTCAGTGATAGTGATAGTGAGGATATGGACTTATATGGACTTTGAGGGGTTTGACAAAGAGGCCCTGCAAGCCTCTATGGTGGATAGTTATACAATTGATACAAGTGATACAGGTGAGGGCCAATAATCTGCCCTCTGCCTCTGAACCAACCCCCCATCCCCGTGTGCCCAGCCATCTTTTCTACTAATGTAAGTGTTAAAAAACCTAATTTTATTGATATTTCTCTTAATTATTAATTGTGTGTGCATATCATCATAAAATTAAAAAGTTATTTTTACTACAACGTAGGTATTGTGTCTGAAAAAGTGGAGTTTGGGGGTCGGCCCGGTCTCTATTTCAATTAATCCCATATGTTATGTTGTTCACTTTACGCGTTTCTCGCTTTACGCGTGCCTCCGGGGGTTCAATTGACCGCGTAAAGCAAGGGTTCACTGTAATTACATAGCTATGATTGTTATGTAAATATATATTGGATTAAACATTTATGTAGGAGTGCCTATGTATGATTTATTTGAAATACTAAATGAATTGTATTCAACAAGTTTGACCGAATTATAATGTTCGAGTTTAACGTCACAAGTTTGATTCTTTCTTTGACCGTCCGGATGGCGGTTATAGTTAAACGTGGATGTCTACCGTGTAGCAGTGTGTTAGCTTGAATCAACGCATGGGCAGCAGAGGAACCAAGGTCAACCCAATTCAACCCACTGGAGGGATGTGAGTGTGCGCGTGTGTTCCCAGTGCCACGGAGTACAGTGCAACGCCCGTAGATTTATCGTGGCGATAATATTTGAACCTTTTGTTAGTGAAGAAAATAATGTTGTCAGTGAGCTCAGCCACTCTCAGTGTAGCTTGGCTCACCAACCCGCGTCACTCGAGGGACGAGTGCGTGCGTGTGGGTGTGTATGTGTGTGTATCCAGTGGCGAGAAGTGCAGTGCAACGTCAGTATACTTCCCGCATCGATAATAGTTAAACCTTGTTAGTCCAGAAAATAGTCTTGTCTAGGTGATCTTCATCACTCCCAGTGTAGTGCATATGAGAATGAAAACACATGTCATTTGTTGTCTGACGTAAGAGCAGAACACAATTAGCAATCATAGTTGACTGAAGTGATATTGCTTTGTAAATAATCCAAATATCAATGTAAAGTTTGTAATGATATCAGGTGCGAGTGTTAGAGTGGGCTAAGTGAGTGCCAGGTCGACTGTAACGAAAGCAATACGACGAGGCACACGAACGTGCCCTGACAAATGAGTACAAGTCAAGGCACACGAACGTGCCCGACGAGGCACACGAACGTGCCCTGACAAATGAGTACAAGTCAAGGCACACGAACGTGCCCTGATAATTTTAGTGAGATAAGGCACAAGAACGTGCCCTGATTTAAGAGTGGTGGAAACGAACGCAATTAAAATTACCTAAATAAGCAAGATGTCGGAGATTGGGTGTATTGATGACATGGAAGGAGAGTCGGACCTAGATGGAAGCAAACATTTTGACCTAATGACAATGGATCCGCCCGCCGAGGTACAATCAGAGAATGGTGAAACGGGAAATGAGCTTGCAATACCAGGAGACCCACGGGAAGGTCACAGTAGGGAAATGTATTATCAACAAGCAGTGGCCAGAGCTGAGGCAGCGTCGGATGAAGTAAACCGAGCCTTGCGAGAGCTTAAGGCAGGGTGGATGAAAACGATGCACACTGGAATGGTGGCGGGTCAAGAGACATCAGCACTAACACGAAGAAGTGACAGCTCACAGCCTTCGACAGAGAACTCCAGCAATTATGAGAAGCCAATAGTACGGGAAGAAGCCCAGCGACAGGCATCGGTCAATGTTGAGAAAATGGCATCATCTTTACCACCAATGCTTGCAACAAAGCGCCTCAAATCACAATTATGCATCCACAAGGAGAATCAGGGAAGGGTGAAGAAATAAGAGAGTTAGTGGCTACGATGCGCATGCCGCAAGCCACCCTTCCCAAGTTTAAAGGACAAGGTCGGGCGGAGTTTGGACCTTCATGCATGCCTTCCGTCAATACATGACAAATGCGGCAGTGCCAGAGAAGTACAAGTACCAACTGCTCATGGATGCTTGTGAAGGAGAAGAGTTACATCAAGCAATCATGGGATGCGACTATCTAGAGCCAGACCGAGCCTACAACAAGGCAATCAAGATCCTGGAGGCAAGGTTTGGAGATAAGTATGCATATGCGGACCAGCTGGTGAAAAGGCTCATAGACGCTCGCTCAGTCGGGGCGTTCGACGACGGAGGGCTGCGAAAACTGGCATCTCAGCTATGGGGTGC
This sequence comes from Homarus americanus, assembly GCF_018991925.1. Lineage (NCBI taxonomy): Eukaryota > Metazoa > Arthropoda > Malacostraca > Decapoda > Nephropidae > Homarus > Homarus americanus. The sequence continues at coordinate 463,924 of NW_024730958.1, forward strand.
AGTAAGCCATCTGGAGAATTTGAACTTGATTTCTGAACTTGAAACAAGACAGACCTTCAGAACGCTGGTGGTTAAGCTTCCCCCCAAATTGAGGGAACGCTGTGTGGATGATGTACGGAATTATCAGAAGTCGACAGGACACAGAACGGAGCTGGTGAAGTGGTTAGCGCTATTTTTGGAGGAGAAAGCGGTGATGATGGATGACACGGCTCTGCTATCAAGCGAGGACAGTCAAGAAGGAAGTGAGAAAAGACCAGAAGGATCATCGTCAAGCAAACGTGCCGTGGGCCTAGTGACTATCAGTGAAACGAAAGGCAATGGAGGAGAAACAAGCTCTGGAAAAGGCTCGTGCCCAGTGTGTTCCAGAGCACATGGATTAGCAGGGTGCGACAAATTCCGGAGCATGTCAGTGAGGGAGAGGTTAGAGAGGGTAAAAAGATTACGTTGCTGTTTCTTGTGTCTGAGAGTGGGCCACCTTGTTGCTGAGTGTTGGTCACGCTTCAGGTGTGGCACTGATGGGTGCAAAGAGAAGCATTCTAGACTGTTGCATCAAGAACAAAGGGAGGCACTTACTGCGAGTATGTCAAACACACGCAAGGGTGGCGTAAAGCGAAATTTTCAAGGTCTCGTGAAACAGGAGTCAATGGCAGGCACCTCTGATGCTGGCATGGACCAGAAAGCCAACGACAGTTCGTACATGGCCGGAAAAATAGGCCATGTCTATGCTACAGGGACAAAGGACGGCCATGAAAACCCATACAGCTGCGAAAGCGACATCTGACTATCGACGAAAAATGCCAAGATTGTACTGCCCATAGTGAGTGTGAAGATTCGGGGAAAGGACTCACACCAACGAAATCACATCAGAACTTTAGCTCTCTTGGACTCAGGCAGCGACAGGTCGTATTGCACCAAAGATCTGGCACAGAAACTAAGGGTGAAAGGGACACCTACCCTGGTAACCATGGGTACACTTGCCCAAGGGATGATACTCGAGTCAGCGGAGGTAGATCTAGAAGTGGTTGGCGCAGGCATGAGACGAGGCAGAACCATACTTATACCGAAAGTACTCATTATACAAAATTTCCCCACAACGCTGCACAACTCTGTAGCGAACACAAGTGATATCTCAAAGTGGACCCATCTGCGAGGTGTGGAATTACCAGAATTGCAGAGCAACAGCATAGAAATTCTGATAGGACAAGATATGCCACAGGCCCTGGTACCCTTGGAGGTCAGAGCAGGAAGGGATGGAATGCCATTCGCCATAAAAACGCGACTGGGTTGGACAGTGAATGGACCGGTGGGGCACCAAGACGCACAAAGAGTTTGCATGTGAGGATGCCTGATGACCGAAACATGTCGTGAGTCTTGAAACCCGTCTGGAAAGACAAGCTAAGCTTTTTTGGGAGCTGGAAAGTGGGGACACAGGAGCCTTGCAGACAGCAGCTCATTCACTTGAGGACAAAAGAGTGTTGAGGCTATGGTCAGAGACAGGCATCAAAACTAATGGTCATTACCAATTTTCCATACCGTTCCGTAAAGAGAACACGGAACTCCCAAACAACAAGGCCGTGGCGGAGCGTCGACAAAATGGGCTTCGAAGGAGACTATCCAAGGACGCACGGCTGTTAAAAGAATATGTAGAGGAAATAAATGAACTGCTTGCTGAAAGATATGCTGAATCAGTGCCTAAGTTCCAGTTGGAGTCAGATACTGGACTGGTCTGGTATCTGCCTCATCACCCGGTGTTGAACCCAAATAAGCCAAACAAAGTACACATAGTTTTTGACTGTGCAGCCAAACACAAAGGGAGTCCTGTTTAGGTTTTGCCAAGGAACTACAGCCATCATGGCAGATGTGGAGGCTATGTACCATCAAATCCATGTAGCGCCAGAACATCGAGATGCGTTAAGATTCCTCTGGTGGGGGAATGGGGACCTGAGTAGAGAGCCAGTAACTTACAGGATGAAGGTGCACATCTTTGGTGGAGTGTGGAGCCCTTCATGTGCAACTTACGCTCTCCGGCGCACATTTCAAGACCACAGATCCGAGTTTCCCGACATGGTGGCGCAAGCGAAAGTCAACTTCTATGTTGACGACCTACTCATGTCGCTGGACTCATCAAATGAAGCATCAATGAAGCATCAATGTTAGCGTGTCAGCTCTAGACAAATTGACTGGAGTGAGCCCTGGGGGTCAAGTGGCTCCTGGAAGGTGATCAGCTCGCCATCAAGGTGCAACCAAACTCAAGGCCAGCGACCAGGAGAGGAGTACTAAGCCCGGTCAGTTCTATTTATGACCCACTGGGGTTCGTGGCCCCATTCATCATCAGGGCTCAAATATTATTTCAGTGTGATTGCAGGCACTTGTGGGCTCACAAGTTTTAGACGATGATCGTCTGCAAACACTGTTCTGTGAAGTGGAAGCCATAGTTAACGAGAGGCCAATCACCCTGGTTCCAAACACTCCAAATGAACCAAAGGCTCTCACTCCTGCTGATCTTTGGCACTTAAGTCGAAAGGGTAATCTTCCCTTAGGTGGAAGGTCAATAGGCAAATCATACCACAGCAGGTGGAAGCATGTCCAGTACCTTGCAGATCAATTTTGGAAGCACTGGCTGACGGAGTACCTCTCTCAACTCAGAGCTCGACAAGTGCATTTCAGACCACCGCGCAACTTTCGCCTTGGTGACCTAATCATTATAGCAGAAGCAAATAGTCCATGCAACAAATGGCACCTTGGTCGAGTGATGGAAGTCAAGGCTGGCAAGGATGGACTTGTACGACAGGCAGTGGTTAAGACGACGACGTCCACAATGCTACGACCTGTGACAAAATTATGCTTGTTGGAGGGAGCAATGGAAGGGGCTGACGGAGTCGGCCAGGAGAATGAATTGGGTATCCACACATGAAGACAGTGATGTCCGAACGTCAAAGGACCGAGATGTCCTAAGGAGCTGATAAGTACTGATAGCCTGAGGGCAGCGACAGTCACAAGAAAGTGACAAAGTTAAATACCACCAGCCTGAGGGCAGCATAGTCACAAGAACGTGACAAAGCATTAAGTATCAAAGGCCTGATTTGGTTTTGAGCGTGAACGCTCAACGGAGTGGATGTTACCGCAAGCAGCAGTGAGTAGGATGACACATAAACAAACTTTATGTTAGGCGGTAAGTCATGTCATGTTTATTGGATGTGCCTGCCCGTATACTGGATATGAAGTATTGGCATGGTGGAGATGAGAGGCCCAGAGGAGGTTGGAGTGTGTAAGGGGAGTTTTGTTTATGTATAATTATAATCACCTGACTCATCCCTCGTCGACCAGCCAGGGTGGGCCAGGCGATCAGGCTGGTATTACAGTATAGACTTTCAACACGTAAGTTTAACTAGTACTTATTGTGTACACAGGTAGACTGTGTCCATTGCATCATTTATTATTGTGACAATACAGGAATATGGAAAATTAAGTACTCATTGTAAGTGTTAAGATTAGACTAATTACATAGCTATGATTGTTATGTAAATATATATTGGATTAAACATTTATGTAGGAGTGCCTATGTATGATTTATTTGAAATACTAAATGAATTGTATTCAACAAGTTTGACCGAATTATAATGTTCCAGTTTAATGTCACAAGTCTCATTCATCCTTTAACCTCCCGGGTGGCGGTTACACTCAGCAAATCCATTCTCACATTGCATTACTGTGCTTTAGTTACTAATGAGTTTTGACTTTCAAGAAAGCACAGTGTTTCTACAAAAAGTCCTATGGTTCAGGTTACATGTGTCCTAAAAGTCTGTGGGGTACCGGTATATCTGTCTCATCAGGCTAAACACTAACAACAATCTTACTTGATCAAATAATAAAGATCCAATAATATCGACAAATATTCCACTTTATATTAATGAAGTAAACAAAATCCCACTAACTGGTTTTTAATACTCTACTCTGCTAGGTGAGGTTAGGATCTGGTTTTATTTTTCAAGTGCACTCTCAAAAGCTATCGAAAAAATAATAGTTGCTATAGGTGGAAATCAACTACAGTATACGTGAATCGTGTTTCTTCTTTACCATTTCCGTCGCAAATTACAAATAAAAATGCTAATTAAAATTTAGTTATCTATGTTCGGGTATTATTTTGCAAGTGGATTTCTCAAAAGAGGTTTGCAAATGAATAGTTGGTATCGATAGACCTCACCCATCTATATCACTTTACCTTATGGCATTTCTATCACAAATTACATGTGAGCCATCACCGGTGTCGCACGTCGTCTGCTTACAACCAACCTGCTCGGTCCAAGCGTACTGCCACTTCCACAAAAAACGCAAAATTACACCATGGCGCCTCAACAAAGTTCCTTTCATTGGTACCAGATAATAAAAATAAGTAACCCGGCTTGGGAAGTTAGGTACGGTTGGGTAGGTTACTTTGGTTGGTTAGGTCAGGTTCTAATAGGTTCATTATTATTAATTTGCAACAAAAGTGTATAGATTAAAAGTTACTTAGAATGATGAGATATATCTATTACACGAGTTAAAAACCTTAAAGTCGTTGAGTGTACTTATTAAAATTTACCAAGAATCTGACCCCCCCCCCCAAAAAAAAAATGTTAAAAAAAATTACCTTAATTAACAGATACTAGGGGATAAAGTGATACTGTACTACTTGTCGGAGGAAGTGGTGAAGTATATAGTTTGGCATCGTTGCATTCGGCTTGGAACATGTACCAAACGAAATAATCTTGTCGGTATGTTCCTTCTTATTGCCTGTAAGACTTCACAGAGGTTGGCAGAAATCCATGAGCCTTAAACGCTGATTGGCGAAATTAGTCGCGTGAATGAGATGGAAACAATGTCTCCCGCCAAAATGGAAGTTCCCTATATAAATATAAATATGAATTTCTGTGGTCGCCTTTTTTCGAATCTTAACCTTAAAACTTTTATGATGCACTTACATAATATAAATTCAGTCTTAAGCTTCTGTATGCAAATTTTTCTTTCTCAAACATTTAAATCAACACTACACAATGCACAGCAGCAACAAGGTGGCAAACGTTAGAAGTCATCATTAACCTGACCACTAAACCAAATGTATAACAACGCTAAGACTAGACAAATTATCCTAACCAAACCAGACTAAACCTGGCATAACTTAGGCTATTCTTTGAATAATCATAATGATAAGGATAATTTTGGGTTTATCATAATTTTTCTAACATTGTGAAGTTTGCACATCAGCTGTTCAGAAGAAAACAATACTTTGACAAGTTTGACATCCTTTGCTTCTTATTTTTGTGTAAATTTTTTATTCGTATTTAGTTTCTTAGCTCTAAATAATAATCAAAATATATAATAATAATAATTATAATATTATTATTATTATTATTATTATTATTGCTATTATTATTATTATTATTAATACTAATAGTGATAGATACGAACTATTCGATTCCAGTTGGATGAAAATTTTATTACTGCTACTCGGTAACTCGGGACGCGAACCTTCTTGTGCTTTCCTCTGTGATGTTGTAAACGCGAACCTTCTTGTGCTTTCCTCTGTGATGTTGTAAATGCGTTGCAGAACTACGGTGAAAAGTGTACACATTGTGTGAATGACATTATAAACCTTTAAGACGAGTTTGAAGAGGTAATAGAGGATTTTGGGTCATTATTTTCCCGGTGACTCGTGAGTACATAACAGTATGTTTTCGTGTTGTTGAATCCATTTTCGGCCGAACTTTCGATATCCTTACCCCATTTCATACGACCTGCGCTATTAATGCTTTTAATTAAAATATCTAATGGCAGGCGTTATATAAACAATAACAAAATTATATAATCAGCTAAAAAATATACGGTTGCTTAAATTAGTTAAGAAATATTGTACCTCTGGAACAGCTGTTTATGTCAACAGTCTGTTGGTGAACGTTACCATGACGAAAATATTCCCTCACACACTAAAATAACTCATGACAACAAGACATGGTTGTAAAATAAAGACACCATCGATTATTCTTGACTCAGACCACACACACACACTGTCACGTGACCAACACACACGATGGACATTGTGGATTTTGTTGTTAAGAATAGCGTCGCCAGTTACATCATTTGTCGTATATAAAAATCTGTGAAAATTGAAATTCTGATTTTCATATACGAAAATGTGTATCCTTGATTACTTTAAGGTGTAATTTATCTGTTTGGAAAAGGTCGTTAGAAGAGTCCACTTTGTTTATTAAAAAGTCTAGGAAATTGTTTACAAATAATAATTAATTATTTGTACCTCAAGTAACACGAAGTTATTCTTGGGCGGCCTTGATAATTGTTTCCTCAAATTTTCTTTCAGAATTATATAAGAACAGAAATTGGGCGAACAATGCTCTTCAGTCGTACGAAAATATTTTGTTAAATGATTTCATCATGCAGCTTCGTGAAACTTGACAAATGTTATTTTTTACACCCGTTGAGTCATGAGATGATATCAACACGTTATGGCAAGAAGAACAGCTGATGTTGGCGTGTATTTTGGAAGGTGTATTTTAGCTGACTATTTTTGTGGCCCGAGTTGAAATTATTACAAGAAATATGTATTTTTTGAAAGCCACATGATAAAACAATTTGTTATTCAATACGTAATATGAGCAAATTAAATTAACTTATTAATTTGACATAATTTATGGATTAATAGAATCTAATAGAACTTTATGATTCATATAAGTGAAATGCTTTACCATTGAAGGATATTAACTAAATCATAAAACATCACATTGTATCATGAATGACTCACATCCCGTTATAGGACTGCATGAACTGACGTCACTGTCAACTCATGGTGCAGTGTGGCACCTGGAAGAGAAAGTCGTGGTTGGTTAAGTCAACTGAAAGAGAAAGTCGTGGTTGGTTAAGTCACTAAAACTTTCTTATGGCTTGATGATTTAACACTCTTTATCTTTATACGATACATAACTATAGCTACATGGTGTCTAGACGTGGAATATTAACAAATGATTATAAACAAGCAAAATACTCGATTAACTACTGAAGGTCGACTATTTTTATTTTCTGATGTGGATAATAAATGGAGGTCAAGGTTGACATGTTGCTAAAGGCCCGTGAGCCAGACGCCTTCCCGTACCCTTTGGTTTGGATTCAACTAGCCGTGATGGTCCCTGAGTCATGGTAAATAAACCTGGTCTCAGTGATGAAGTACTTTTCTTGTTAAATGCTCAGCTGTTCACGCATGTTGCCATAAATTATTGTTATTGATAATACAGCAAGTTCTGAGTCAAAGGAAAATGTCACGATTTGCCACTGAATTTGCCACAGCTACAGGTCTTGTAGAGGTCGACTAACACCAACTAACTCATTCCTATGACAATCATCATGAAAAGCTGGTTCTTAAGTTTTATAATTATCACAGAATTACTTAGTAAACGTCAGGCATTGTATATTAATGACAATGATAATAAGTTTGTGTGGAAATTATGTGAATCTTAAATAATTTTTGAAAAATTCTCTGAAGAATTTTTCAACATCTGGTGTTGAATTTGTAAACAATGTGTTCAATGTTGACAATAGAGAATTAGTGTATGTTTAAGAACAAGCTTTGTGTAAGAGAGTTTATGTTACCCACTAAAAAATATTCGGCACCCTTATGGCGGCAATATGAAACATGCCGAATATTTTATTAGTGGGTGCACATCAGATATATGTTGATTTTAATTAAGTTACAATGTATTCTTATTTTTATTATTTGTGATAAAGTTGAACATTTTCATCAATGACAGTTTAAACAAAGAATGATATATCTCTGATGTTTCTGAAGCAGGCGCACGCTTACATAACCAGAAAATTTCATAACTTCAATAGCTAATATTTGTTGCGAAATCCTGAGAAATTACATCCAAATTTATATATTGAAATTCTGGATGATTTTATTTCCATGATAAGTTTCCTTTGTGTGCACACCTTACTCATTCTTGATCTGTTTTATTCATTCTATTTTATTCTCCTATGTCAGTTGATATTAATACTGAAAGGGGCTCTCGGATGGGTCCCACTGGTCGGGAAGGTTGTGGACCCCAGGGCCGACCTGATCATCATCAAGCTACTGGGGCCTCAACTGACGCCACCGCGGTTGCTGGAGGATCGGCTTTTTTCACGCTTCATTTTTCCAACATTCGCGGACTGAGATCCAATTTTTCTTCTGTGGAGCACCATCTATCAACCTCTTCCCCTGACCTCTTACCACTCTCCGAACTTCGACTGACCAAAGCAGCTTCACCCAAACCTTTTCAAGTCTCTAACTACAACCTTTACACCTACTTCCGTTCTAAGGGAGGTGTATGCGCCTACTGCAACACACGTACACCTCTTGCCCGACTCACGGATCTTGAATCTCCCCTTTATGATGTCATCTGGCTCAAAATATCTCTACCTACTGTGACTATTTTTCTTTGTTTCCTATACTGTTCTCCCAACTCTGCCAACTATTTCGAACTCTTTGACTATCTCACTTCTTGCCATGAGTCGTTGCTATCCACACACCCCAACATCGAGATCCTCTACCTAGGGAATTTTAATGTACATCACAGAGAGTGGCTTGGCTCTGCAAGGGATGACCCAGGTGGAGCTGAGGCACTCTCTTTTTCCTTACTTAATGATTTGGAACAAATAATCAAACACCCTACACGCGTTCCTGATCGACACGATCAACTTGCTAACATTCTTGATCTTTGTTTTACCTCTAACTCCTCACACTATTCATACTCAATTTTTGCCCCCTTAGGGTCTTCTGATCACAACCTTATTTCTATTAAATCAAACTGGGCACGACCACCTCCCCCACCCCACTCTAAACGTCAACTATGGCACTATCGGAGGGCAAGCTGGCAATCCTTGCGAGAATTCTTCACCGACTTTCCTTGGGATGAATGTTGCTTTTCCACTCGGGATGCCTCGGTAAGTGCTGACAGCATTGCTGGGGTTATACAGGGCGGTATGAGTGCATTTATCCCATCTTCTACCAAAACTTTCACATTACAATCATGGTTTGATCGCTCCTGCTCTCTTGCTTGCAGGGTGAGAGATAGGGCTTATCGAGCTATGAAACTATCTCCTTCTCCTATTACCCACACCTCTTTCATTACTTCTAGGAATCGTTGTTAGGCTATTCTTCGTAGGGCCAAGCGGAATTTTATTAAAAGAAAGACCGCTGTCCTGACTAATTCTTCCTCTAGTAAATCCTTCTGGTCCTTAGCTAAAAACATCTGTAACAACTTCTGCACGCCTTCCTTTCCTCCCCTCTTCCGTCCCAATAACTCTATAGCCAACTCTCCCCCTGAGAAAGCCAACCTCTTTGGCACCTTATTCTCCTCTAATTCCACCTTAGACGATTCCCACTCTACCACTCCTACCCCTGCACCTCCTACTGAACCTATGCACTTTCCTATAATCTCCACTCGCAGGGTTGTCGGTGCGTTATCCAGGTTGGATGTGAGTAAGGCGCATGGACCGGACGGAATACCCCTCGTGTTCTGAGGGAGTGTGCTGAAGCCCTGGCCCTTGTGCTTGCTCGCCTCTTTCGCCTTTGCCTCAAAACCAAAACTTTTCCTTCTTCTTGGAAGCATGCCTTGGTTCAGCCCATCCCGAAGAAGGGTGACCATTCTAATCCCTCTAACTATCGCCCCATTGCCCTACCTTCATCCCTCTCTAAGATTTTCGAAACTATCTTGAACTCCCATTTTCTCCGTCACCCTGAACGCCTTTCTCTTTTGTCGGGTCACCAGTATGGCTTTCGCCAGGCGAGATCTACTGGTGATCTGCTCTCCTATTGCACCCATCTTTGGTCATCCTCTCTTAGGGATTATGGGGAAACTTTGTCGTGGCCCTCGACATCTCCAAAGCATTTGACAGGGTATGTCACAAGTCTTTGCTTTCTAATCTTTCCTCTTTTGGTTTCTCTCCCCCACTTTGTTCTCTCATCTCTAGCTTCCTTGAGAATCGATCCATGGCAGTTGTTGTCGAGGGATCGATTTCTCGCTCTTTCTCTACCAATAGTGGCGTCCCACAGGGTTCTGTTCTTTCACCAACTCTCTTTCTTCTTTTTATCAATGATTTACTTCACACTACAACTAATTCTATCCATTCTTACGCCGATGATTCTACTCTTCACTCTTCCTCACATTTTCCCCTTCCTCCTAACTCTCAAACTAGATCTGTTTCTAGAACTGATATCATTACTTCTATCAACGCGGATCTGTGCAGCATCTCTGAATGGGGAGATACAAACTTGGTTAAGTTCAATAGTAACAAAACTCACTATTTACCAATTACACTTTGTAAATTAGACGATCTCCCACCAATTACATTTCAGGACGCTATCATCCCTCCAAATTCTGAAATAAATATGTTAGGCCTCACCATTTCCTCCAATATGTCCTGGAAATCACACATCCTTAGTATAACTAAAGCTGCCTCCCGAAAGTTGGGAATGCTGTACAGATGCCGCAGCTACTTCACTCCTGAGCAGTTGCTCCAAGTATACAAGGGATTCATTCGTCCTAACTTGGAGTACTGCTCTCATATCTGGGGTGGCTCTTCTTCTGTCCAACTATTAGATAGGGTGGAATCAAAGGCATTTCGTCTTATTAACTCTCCTCCTTTAGTCGACAATCTCTCTCCCCTTTCTCTTCGCCGCAATGTTGCTTCACTCTCTCGCTTTTACAGGTACTTTAACGGGCAATGTTCTGGGGATTAGGCATCCTGTGTACCGCCGGTAAGGCCGTGGGTTCGTAACACACGTCTTGCCCGCGGTGCCCACCACTTCTCTGTGGATATCAGTCACACGAGAATAACCCGTTATAGTACCTCCTTCTTTCCTCACACAGCCAAACTGTGGAATGCTCTGCCTTCTTCTGTGTTTCCGTGCTCTTACAATCTGTCTCACTTTAAAAAGCTGGTTTTCCGGCATCTTCGTGGTGTAGATTAATACAGTATAACCTTTTTTTCTATATTTTCAATTTCTTTCCGTTCTTTTTTTTCGCCCCGCAGGCTCCGTTGTGGGTCGTTTGACCTGTGCCCGGGTGGGCTAATTCCCGTAAAAAAAAAAATATATAACCGCATCACGTGACGTGTACCTGTGACACTTGTAACAGCTCTTGATGCTAGCACTTACAAACTTTGTATCAACTAATTGAATTGAATTGAAATGTACCAGTTTATTTAGCCAGAAAAATACAGATACAGAGTGGATAATAATACCAATATTGACATGGCTGAGCCAGTTGAGAACCTGAGCTCTCTTTGAGGCACCTGATATATACTATACATTTATCTCAAGGAAGTATTATGTAACATTTAGTATCATCTGGAATAGTACAATAGCATGGTAGTAATAAGTACATCTCATAATGTTACCACGGTTATCACTTCAATATTTATTTATTATTCCTATTGAAATGTCTATTTTGGGGGATGAAGGTAAGATGTTATTCAACCAGTATGTTAATTTCACGTTATGTTTATCACAAAATGTGTTTCTCATTTGTTGGGACAAAGGTAAGTTGATAGTTGACAAACTGAATGACTCAACAAACTCAAAGGAAAACACTTAAATGGATATTTATTGGGACTTACCCGGCCAGTGTGCCCGTTAACACTAATATAGTCCTTTATGAGCTGTTGCCGGTCTTATGACACAACAGTTATATGTCAGTCACATTGAAGCAAAAAAAAAAAAATAAATAAATAAAATAATATATATATATATATATACATATATATATATATATATATATATATATATATATATATATATATATATATATATACATATATATATATATATATATATATATATATATATATATATATATATATATATATATATATATATATATATATATATATCTCATGTAGATTCACAATGAAAACGTGGAAGTGTTTATTGTATTCCATGTAGCAAATGTAATTGTAATTATGTAGGACAGACAGGAAAAACACTGCAGCTCAGAATCAAACAACATAAGTATAATATCAGAACAGCATCTGAAAGCAGTGCCTTGTTGGTTCATGTTAGGAATAATAATCATCCCATTGCTTGGGAAAAAAGCTTAGAAGTATTTAAATCATCTTGTGTCACAGAAAGACTTCTGGTTGAAGCTAGTTTGATTAAGGAATTAAAATCAATAAACCTTAGTGATGGTCAGTTCAAAACTGATAATATGTTACATAAATTTATCTGTCAGTGGCCCAAGGTTAAAAATGCTTTGAAAACCTTTGATCTACAGTAGATGACCTGACTAGTCACGTCACCCCCCTTCTCTTAAGCTCCTCTACGTGTGTGTTGGTGTGGGGATTAGTGGATGACATCATTATGACCTGACCTCATGTTTTTAAGGTCACCCTGTATATTTTTTCTTTGTAATTTGTTTTATTTTAATGGTATGCCCAACACTTCATGTCCCAACTCGACGACTGGTTTGTGTTCCTTCGCTGCCATCTTATTTACTGTATAGTAACATGGATATATTGTATTTTGGTAATTATACAGATTTTTACTTGCAAACATAACTATTTAATGTGTAGAACGTTAGACAGTGAATACCGAAGATACAGGTGATGTTTTGTTACATTAAAGGTATGTGGTGCAGTATTAGATTGGGTCCAGGTGTGTTTTACCGAGGCCCAGCTTGAGTATTTGTTGTGTTACTATACGTTAAAGGGCTGGGCTTACGAGCTGCAACTGTACACCCATTCACCAAAGTGGTTGTATGTCAAATGGGGTTTAACCTACTGTGAACTATGAGGACGGCTATAAAATTAGGGGTGTCATCCCACATGGACGATTCGCATCAGGGGGATCGTGTTTTTATTAAATTTTCGCCATTCCACTGTGGTTAGGTTAAGTGACGTGAGGTGAGATGTGGTTTACAGTAGTAGCATGTAATCGGGATTGGGTCGCTTTACAGTAGACCAAGGTCCGTTAAAAACGACGCAACACAAAACACTCTTATACACCTGCCGTTCCTCACAGCTAAACTGGTTCCCGTTGTTATCACTTACTGACACAAGAGATATGCCATATAAAATAGGTTTTATTTTATATTAATTTAAATACTATAAAATCTACACTTGTATGATATTTTTCCCGCGAATTTGGTCGGTAAATCCACCAATGAGAGTCCGTTGGTGCGTACCAGTTGTCCACCAACATTAACAGCCGGACCCTCGAATATTTGTGAAGGTTTCAGATAACGAACAAAAGTTAGGTTAAGTTGATTCTGATCGCTCTAATGATATTAAGTCCAAATTACTTTTATAAGTTAGTTAGGTTAGTTTGTTAAGAATTAGTTGAGAAATGTTGAATTTATTGTTATATTACCTTGAATTTAGTTAAGAATTAGGTTAGGTTCCCGTTGGTTGTATTAACTAAAAAAAACTTACATTATATTGCGTTAGGTAACTTTATCAATAATTAGGTAACAAATATTTAATTATTTTACATTGAATTTATATACGAAGAGGTTACGTTAAGTTGGGTTTAGTGTGGGTTAAAAATACGCATTGTTTGTACTGGTTTTCCAAAAGCATTACTGAATATTATAAGTTGTATTACATTTATCTTTGTTAGCTTAATTGGATCACCTGAAGATTAGACACCCCAGCTTATTTTGTGAGGTTAGCGTGTTTAATCATTTGGTGAAATAAGCTGGGGTGACGTAATATTCAAGTGAAATAAGCTGGGGTGACGTAATATTCAAGTGAAATAAGCTGGGGTGACGTAATATTCAAGTGAAATAAGCTGGGGTGACGTAATATTCAAGTGAAATAAGCTGGGGTGACGTAATATTCAAGTGAAATAAGCTGGGGTGCCTAATCTTATGGTGATGCGTTTAGTGTTATCCTAGACCTTGGCCTTAATAATAATATTTAACATTGAAGTAACCTTATAATTGATTAAGTTATTTTAAAATCTCATATCAGGTCAGGTTGTGTTGGGTTAATGTTATATTCTGTTAATGTTAGGTCAATGTTCTGCTAGATTAAGCCAGGAACCTGACTTCACTCTCTCTCTTTTACAGTTACTTTAACAAGCAATGTTCGGTGGATTTGGCATCCTGTGTACCGCCGGCAAGGCCGTGGGCTCGTAACTCACGTCTTGCCCGCAGTGCCCAGTGCCCATCGTTTCTCTGTGGATGTCGGTCACACTAGAATAACCCGTTATAGTACACCTTTCTTTCCCCACACAGCCAAACTGTGGAATGCTCTGCCTTCTTCTGTATTTCCATACTCATACAATTTGTCTCACTTCAAAAAGTTGGTTTTCCGGCATCTTCGTGGAGTAGATTAATATAATCTTTTCCTTTTATATTTTATATTTATTTTTACTGATATTTTGTCGCCCCCTGGGCCCGTTGTGGGTCGATGACCTGTGCCCGGATGGGTTACTCCCCGTAAAAAAAAGGTTCAAGTTTGGCTAAGGTTCTGTAGGAGCCTATTGCGATAAGAGCCCAATTTGTCTAATCACATTCCTTTATAAAGATAGGAACCTCCCCCCCCCCTAATATGGGTGAGTTAGTGGTGTGTGTATGAATGAATCACATCCCGTAACGCCTCAGGAGTCTAAGGAATACAGTACGTATATGTGTGACGTCACCATGTAAACACTCAGCCGGTGCCTTATGGTATATACGTGCGAGAGAACGTTGAGAATAGTGAGTAAAACATTATTCTTGAACATTACTTAATCCTTTGTAACTTTTTTGTATTTCTTTACAATACACAGCTACTACGTGATGTCTTAATATTAGGTCGTTAGTAGATGTACAGTTGGTGGTTTTTCCGACTGGTGCAATTGGGGAAATGTGTTCCTACACCTCCCGTGGTCACCCGTGTCAACAAACGGCCAACCTATATGACCTATAGCAAATCTATCCTCCAATCACCTCCACCACGCCCTTAATGCAGGAGTCATAAAGGCAAGCATAAACTTAGCATGCTTCCCAGTTGAGCACCGTAAACGCTTCTGCGCTTCACCTTGCTTAGGATGTAAGGGGGTGCCCAATAAACTAGCCTCCTCCGGGGCAATCTGCAAAAAAAAAAATGTGTCGTCACACGACCAATACCCATTCATTCATAAATACTGATACTACTACTACTACAACGTTGCCGTGAGGAGATACGGGTTACCACAGGGGGCGTAGAAACACATTTTCGCAACTGTATATTCAGCGTTGTCATTCAACCCTCTCCGTGAGGCGTGAACCCCAGGAGTATTGACTCGTGAATCCGAAGTATTCACGAAATACGAGTGAGGGGAGAGAGGGAGGGGGGTGGGGATGACTGGGGCCGGTGTGTGAGGGAATGGTGGGTTATGGGGGTTGAGCAGGGTGTCCAGTGCTAGAGGGATGGGGGAGGGGGATGACTCCGGTGTGTGAGGGAATGGTGGGTTATGGGGTTGAGCAGGGTGTCCAGTGCTAGAGGGATGGGGAGGGAGGGGGTGGGGGATGACTGGGGCCGGTGTGTGAGGGAATGGTGGGTTATGGGGGTTGAGCAGGGTGTCCAGTGCTAGAGGGATGGGGACTGGGGCCGGTGTGTGAGGAATGGTGGGTTATGGGGTGGAGCAGGGTATCCAGTGCTAGAGGGAGGGGGGTGGGGATGATGAGCCGGTGTGTGAGGGAATGGTGGGTTATGGGGTTGAGCGGTAAGTGCTAGAGGGAGGGGGGGGGGATGACTGGGGCCGGTGTGAGGGAATGGTGGGTTATGGGGGTTGAGCAGGGTATCCAGTGCTAGAGGGAGGGGGTGGGGATGATCATGGTGTGAGGAATGTGGTTATGGGGCTGGAGGTATCCAGTGCTGAGGGAGGTGGGGGGGATGACTCAAGTGTGTGAGGGAATGGTGGGTTATGGGGAGCAGGGTATCCAGTGCCAGAGGGAGGGGGTGGGGATGACTGGGGCCGGTGTGTGGGAATGGTGGGTTATGGGGAAGGAGCAATCCAGTGCTAGAGGGAGGGGTGGGGGAGACTGGGGCCGGGTGTGAGGAATGGTGGGTTATGGGGGTTGAGCAGGTATCCAGTGCTAGAGGGAGGGGGTGGGATGTGAGGGCCGGTGTGTGAGGGAATGGTGGGTTGTGAAGGAGAGGTATCCAGTGCTAGAGGGAGGGGGGGAGGTGACTGGGGCCGGTGTGTGAGGGAATGGGGGGTAGGATCCAGTAGAGGAGGGGGATGACCAATGGTGTGAGGGAATGGTGGGTTGGTAGCAGGGTATCCAGTGCTAGAGGGATGGGGGATGACTGGGGCCGGTGTGTGAGGGAATGGTGGGTTATGGGGGTTGAGCAGGGTATCCAGTGCTAGAGGGATTGGGTGGGGGATGACTGGGTGTGTGAGGGAATGGTGGGTTATGGGGGTGAGCAGGGTATCCAGTGCTAGAGGGATGGGGGGGGGGATGACTGGGGGGCTGGTGTGAGGGAATGGTGGATAGGGGGGAGCAGGGTATCCAGTGCTAGAGGGATGGGGTGGGATGACTGGGGCCAGGTGAGGGAATTGGTTATGGGGTTGAGCAGGGTATCCAGTGCTAGAGGGATGGGGGGGGGATGACTGGGGCCGGTGTGTGAGGAATGGTGGGTTATGGGGGTTGAGCAGGGTATCCAGTGCTAGAGGGAGGTGGGGATGACTGGGGCCGGTGTGAGGGAATGGTGGTTAGGGGGGAGCAGGTATCCAGTGCTAGAGGGATGGGGGGGGGGGATGACTGGCAGGAATGGTGGGTTATGGGGTTGAGCAGGGTATCCAGTGCTAGAGGGAAGACCAGTGTGGAGGAATGGTGGGTTATGGGGTTTGAGCAGGGTGTCCAGTGCTAGAGGATGGGGGAGGAGGGGTGGGGATGACTGGGGCCGGTGTGAGGAATGGTGGGTTATGGAAGGAGCAGGGTGTCCAGTGCTAGAGGATGGGGGGGATGACTGGAGCTGGTGTGTGAGGGAATGGTGGGTTATGGGGTTGAAACAGGTATCCAGTGCTAGAGGGATGGGGGTGGGGATGACTGGGGCCGGTGTGAGGGAATGGCATAGTGGGGAGCAGGGTGTCCAGTGCTAGAGGGATGGGGGGTGGGGGACGGGTCCTGAGAGGAATGGTGGGGTTGGGGTTGAGCAGGGTATCCAGTGCTAGAGGGATGGGGGGTGGGGATGACCGAGGGTGTGAGGAATGGTGGGTTATGGGGTTGAGCAGGGTGTCCAGTGCTAGAGGGATGGGGGAGGGAGGGGGTGGGGGATGACTGGGGCCGGTGTGTGAGGGAATGGTGGGTTATGGGGTTGGGCAGGGTGTCCAGCGCAGAGGGATGGGGGAGAGGGGTGGGGATGACTGGGGCCGGTGTGTGAGGGAATGGTGGGTTATGGGGGGGAGCAGGGTGTCCAGTGCTAGAGGGAGGGGGTGGGGATGACTGGGGCCGGGAGGGATGGTGGGTTATGGGGTTGAGCAGGGTCCAGTGCTAGAGGGATGGGGGAGGGGTGATGACTGGGGCCGGTGTGTGAGGGAATGGTGGGTTATGGGGGTTGAGCAGGGTGTCCAGTGCTAGAGGGATGGGGGAGGGTTAAGGAGTTAAAGGCCGGGCATCCATTTGTCCATGGTCCGTGTCCCGCACGCATCCGTGTCAGTGAAAAATCGAGTATATAAAGGAAGGTGAGAGGCATCCATTGATCAGTTCCGTGTCCGTATCCGCGAGGATTAGCGCAGTGAGCGACTTTTCATGGACACGTATGGAAACAGGAAGCTGTTGTGGAGGGCTACATAAACTCACGAGACCTATTTTATAATTAGTTTTCCACAACATCCACCATGCCCAAACTCAAGGACTCCAGTAGACTGACCAACCAAGAAGTTTGTGAGGCCTTGGTAGAACTGGTCAAACAAAACATGGGCAGTTTATCTTCTCTTGCCTGCACCCATATAATGTACTCAAGATACATTTGCTTTAGGTCAATAAATATTTGATATCATTGTTTACTTATATTTGTAACAGTCTGTGTGCATACACACCTCAAGCATATGGTTAGCTGTTGCCTCGGGCATACACCTCCCTCGTCTTGCAAAATTTCACCACCGATTCTTCCACCAGGTAGAGTACTTGCTTAAACTGTCTCTAGTCAGCCTGAAGTAATGTTGAAACTGTTCTCATCCAGTTCCAATTCCTTCACTAAGTGGTAGTATACACCATGCTCACTACGCCTTTGATGGACCCACCACCTATGTTTTCTTTTTTTAGCATTGTGATGGCCTCTCAGACGGATAATACCGGCCATCAGAAGGAAGTGGCCCTACTTTTCTAGTTCTTGACGCAGACGTCGAGACATATTGCCTTGCTGTGACTTTCTGGGAAAAAAACACACCTCACATAGATAGTTTTCACGGATATATGGATGTTTACCTCGCGACATGACCACGGACAAATGGATGAAATTTTTCCTCGAGTCTTAAAAGAGTGTAGGGAACAGATTAGCGGACCCCTCGTAAACTTATTTACAAAATCATTAGACACTGGAGTTGTGCCAGATAGGGAAACAGGCAAATGAAAACCCATATTCAAAAAGGAGACAGAGCATCAGCGTCAAATTACCGGCCGATCAGTTTGACGTCAGTAGTGGGGAAATTTCTTAATCAATTAGCAGATAGCATCCGATCGCATCTAGAGAAAAGCAAATTAATCTACGACTCTCAACATGGGTTTACAAAGGAAAAATCTTGTCTAACAATCTGCTAACGTTTTTAGGAAAGTCTTCGAGGTAGTAGATAATGAAAATTACGATGTTATTTACTTTAGACTTTAGCATTGACAGAGTACCGCATCAGAGGCCTGAGAAAAATTAAGGCTCATGGTATCGAGGAAAGTTTTAAATTGATAAAATCATGGCTCACCGATAGAACGCAGAGGGTCAGCTTAGATGGTGTTAAATCTGAGTGGGGCCGGTAACCAGGGGTTCCAGTCAGTACATAGGCTCACTCTTGTTCATAACTACATAAACGATTTAGATACTGGGATCAGCAGTGACATAAGCAAGTTTGCGGATGACACCAAAATAGAGCGGCAAATTAATTCAGGGGATGCAAATGCATTACAGGAGGATCTAAATAAACTGCAAGGGTGGTCTGAAAATGGCAAATGAAATTCAAACAAGCAAGTGCAGCGTACTTAATATTGAAGAACAAATACTTATAATGTATAAGGCCTTGACAACATCAACCTAGAGAAGTCGACTTGTGAAAGAGACCCAGGGGTCACTTGTAAGTCCGGACCTACGGCCTAGAAAACAGTGCGTTAATGTTCGAAATAAGGCAAACAGAGTATTGGGTTTTATATCTAGAAGTGTAAGTAAAAAAGAGTGCAGAGGTCTTATTGCAACTATATCTTGCGCTAGTTAGGGCCGCACCTCGATTATGCGGTCCAGTTCTGGTGCCCCTATTATAGAATGGATATAAATTCACTAGAGTCGGTGCAGCGAAGAATGACAAAATGATTCCGGGACTTAGAAACCTTCCATATCAG
The DNA here is from genome assembly GCF_018991925.1 of Homarus americanus. Classification (NCBI taxonomy): domain Eukaryota; kingdom Metazoa; phylum Arthropoda; class Malacostraca; order Decapoda; family Nephropidae; genus Homarus; species Homarus americanus. The sequence continues at coordinate 483,465 of NW_024730958.1, forward strand.
GATAGGTTAAAGAAACTTAACTTGATATCCCTAGAAAGACGAAGAGTGTGGGGAGAAATGATAGAAGTATTTAAGTGGGTGAAAGGAATCAATAAAGGGGATATAGATAAAGTTCTTATAATATCCGAGCAGGATAGGACTCGGAGCAACGGATTCAAGGGATAAGTTTAGGTTTAGGAGGGAGATAGGAAGAAACTGGTTCACAAATAGGTGGTGGACCAGTGGAACAAGCTTAGCAACTTTTGTAGTAAGTGGAACTCTGGAAAGTTTCAAAAGGAGGCTAGATAGATTCATGGATGATAGAGAGTGGTAGTAACTCTCGACAGGAGCTGCCATGCACAGGCCAACCGGCCTATTGCAGACTCCTTATTTCTTTAATGTTCTTATGCCCGTTTCAGTATTTAAAAATTTTAAAGCTTTTTTCTTGGTAAGGTTCGATGGTTTGGAGCTTCATAGTGCTTCGAATACAATGTCTCTGAGCTAATCTAAAGTTCGACCCACGGGAAGAAAAACAAACAAGTGAGTGGGTAGCGGTGGTTTCGTTCTGGTGTTTGCGGTGGCCGGTGGACCGAGTCCTCCGCCCTGAGCTCTGTCTGTCCTGCTGAGGAGTCGTGGCCGAGGATTGGGTGACTAGTGTGTATACCCCAGGGGAGGTGCTGGTGCCCGAAGGTGGTGTGTGTAAAGGATTGCTCCCGTGTTGTGGTTGAGGGGGAGGACACACCGGCTCCAGACAGTGACGGTCATCGACAGGCAGTACCACAGCAGCCGGGTCCAAGCTGAGTCACAGACCATTCTCCTTTATTAAGATTTATTGGGAAATTGTTAATTTATTTAACTATTTAAACTATATTGGCCTATTATTCTGGAGGGAAACTGTCTTCCTCTAGATAAAATTTGAAAGATTCGAATTACATGTAATTTGAATATATTGTGAGATTTGTGTGTTTTAACTGACTCACTCGTGCGGACAATTTGCGTCAGCATACTCGTATGTCCGTTCCGGCTCTAGGGTGCGCTTACACCAAGGACGGAAACGATATGATATGACGTACATTTTCCGAACGAGTGAGTCATTTCAATTTCAGATGTTTATTCCTTGATAGAGGAAGCGGGATCCTAGTGCTGTCACTAGGTACCCCTGTGAGTCAGTTTAATAACATATATCTCGCTATATAAAATTACATGTAATTTGAATCTTTCAAATTTTATCCTAGAGGGAAGACAGTTTCCTCTCCTAGAAAGACAGTGAGTCGTGTAACAGTATTAGCTAAGCTGAGACAATCATACTACCCACCGCGTCACATTACAGTATGGCTCCAGACATTTTACGTCAGAATGTCTGGTTCAGGTCTTGGTGTAACGAACCCTAAATCGTATACCCAATGGGTGATTACAATGACCAGGCTAGGTCTGGGTAGGGAAGGTCCTTTCGTTACGGTTTTTGTATTCCTTTCCTAATGCTTTGAAGCCCTGCCCACGAGGGTCGAGAGAAACAGGGTAGGGAGGGTCGTAACTCAATAACTATACACTCCTCAAGTCCATTACCAATACTGTATACCATTTTTTTTTTACTCCAAGTCGACTTTTTTTTTCAATATAAATCTCCAAGTTGATGAATTTTTCGTGTTTTTTAAATTTTATTTTCACATTTTTCCTCTATCACCCCTAGATCACGTGAGAGTTGTATTACAGAAAAGGAAAAACAAATAAATAATACGAGTAGATATGCATATAATCCCTGAGGCCTGTAGCACAAGCTGGGAATACCACCTTAATGTGTCGTAACATTCTACGTATAATTGTGTTTTTTCCTAAGTATTTACATCCTTGCTTAATAAACACTTGGAACTGCTCAAGTAATTCCTTAACCCTGTCCCTCCCTCTAGCCCCGAACACCCTCCTCAACCCCCATAACAAGCCACCACCCCTTCCCCCACCCCCCTCCACCTCCACCCACGTGAATGCTTTGGATTCAGGAGTCCATACTGGTAACAGGTTCACACCTCACGGAGAGGGTGAACAGACAACGCTGTGTATACCAGTCGGAAGAGTCCCCAACTGTACAACATAAAGGTTTTATTAGAGACGTAATAGTTGACTGGCCATGAGGTACAAGAGACGACTGGAGAAACACGAGGCATATCAAGAAGAGTCAGGTACCACAAGAGACGACTGGAGAAACACGAGGCATATCAAGAAGAGTCAGGTACCGCAAGAGACGACTGGAGAAACACGAGGTCACCTTTTAACCGAAGCAAAACTACTGTAAGATCGCTCTGTTAATTTAGTTAAGGCTCGGTTTTAACAGGTTACGTCTGGTAGGCTTGGTTAGGCTAGGTTGTACTGGTTAGGTTAGGCAGTTGTGCTGGTTAGGTTAGGCTAGAACATAAGAAAGTGGGATACTGCAGGAGGCCGACTGGCCCATACAGGGCAGATCCCTTTCTACAATCTATCCCAGCACTTCCATGTGCCTATCCAACTTCGTCTTGAAGCGCCCTAGCGTCCTTTCAGATCCTACTATAGCACTCGGTAGCCTATTCCACATATCCACAACTCTATTACCAAACCAGTGCTTGCCTATATCCTTTCTGAATCAGAATTTATCTAATTTAAAGCCATTTGTTCTAGTTATTTCGTTATTACTGAGCTTCAGAACATCTTCCATTTTACCCTTGTTAATCCCACTTACCCACTTGAACACCTCTATCATATCTCCCCTAACTCTACGCCTCTCTAATGAATGCAAGCCTAAGCTTTTCAGTCTTTCTTCATATGGAAGGTTTCTAATATTATGGATCATTTTTGTCATTCTTCTTTGTACTCTCTCCAAAGAATCTATGTCCATTCTATAATAAGGACACCAGAATTGAACCGCATAATCCATGTGTGGCCTCACTAATGTTAGGTAAAGTTTCAAGATAACGTCAGCAGTTCTGTTACTCACACTCCTAGATATGAACCCAAGAATCCTGTTTGCCTTGTTGCGAACGCTAATACATTGTTTTCTAGGTTTCAAGTCGTTGCCAACAAATACACCTAGATCTTTTTCACAATCTGAATGTTCTATTTCCGTGTTACCTAGTTTATACTTAACGTTTGTATTCGTCTTCCCTATCTGTAGTACCTTGCATTTATCAGCATTAAAATTCATTTGCCAGTCGACTGACCACTCATGTAAGGTATCTAGATCTCTTTGAAGGTGTTCAAAGTCACTGTCTGAATTTATCACTCTCCCCATTTTGGTATCATCTGCAAATTTACTAATCCTACTAGTTATACCTAAATCAAGATCATTAATGAATATAACAAACAGCAGAGGGCCTAATACAGATCCCTGGGGAACTCCGCTTTTGACAGCACCCCAGTCTGACTTAAATCCATTTATGCTGACTTTTTGTTTCCTACCAGTTAACCATGACCTAATCCATTTTAATAATGATCCACCTATTCCATGTGCTTCTACCTTCCTTATCAATCTCTCATGAGGGACTCTATCGAATGCTTTACTGAAATCTAAGTAAATTATATCATATGACTTATCATTATCTACCGCTTCATATACTTCTGAGAAAAAGCTAAGCAAATTTGTGAGACAAGAACGTCCCTGGGTGAACCCGTGCTGAGAAGAATGAATTAAGTTGAATGTTTCTAGGTGGCTTCTGATTTTCGTAGCAATAATTGACTCAAGCAACTTGCCTATGATTGACGTGAGACTAATGGGACGGTAATTTGATGCAATTGATTTATCACCTTTTTTGAAAATCGGAACTACATTTACAAGTTTCCAAGCTTCTGGCACTAGGCCCGATTCTAATGACTTATTAAATAAAACTGCTAATGGATTACTCATCTCATCTCTACATTCTTTTAATATTCTAGCATATACCTCGTCTGGACCAGGCGATTTATGAGGCTTCAGTTTGTTAATTACTTTAAGCACATCGTTACTAGTAATATTGATATTCATCAATATATTTTCTATACTGTCGTTATATACCTTATGAACTTCTGGAAACTGTGCTAGGTTTTTTCATTTGTGAATCTGGAGCGAAAATGACTATTTAACGTACTACACATTTCTAACTCATCATCAGTCATTTCTCCTGTCGTAGTTTTAAGGGGACCTATTTTATCTCTAACCTTTGATTTATACAGTTGATAAAAAGCTTTGGGGTTATTTTTCGATTCGTTTGCTACCTTGATTTCATAATTTCTCTTTGCTTTCCTAATTTCTGTTTTTACCTGTCTTGTTAGGTTCTGATAGTAACTAAGTAAGTGATTTTCGCCTTTCTTAACTTTTCTATATACTCCTTTCTTTTTCCCTAGAAGATCTAAGAGTCTATTATTCATCCATTTTGGTTGGTTCCGTATCGATCTGAATTTTCTTTTAGGGATGTGTTTATTTTGAGCATTATGGATTGTCGCAATAAATTGTTCATAAGTAGCTGCTAAATTAAATTCGGGGTTCACCCGTCCTAAGTTGACAGTTTCCGGAGGTGTGGGGAGGATTAATCTTTTGACCATAGGGTCATCCCTTAGGTCTCTCCTTAAGCTACCGTAATTAGCCTTCCTAAAATCCGGGATCAAGGCCGAATTTTCCTTCTTCCTGCCATTCCATATTATGTTAAAATATATGGCTTTATGATCACTGTTTCCTAGTTCGTCTCCAATCCCAACATCTTTTACTAGATTTTCATTATTACTGAGAACTAAATCGAGGATATTATTTCCTCTAGTGGGCGAGTTTATGAATTGATATAAAAAACTATCTTGTACTACTTCTAGAAAATCTTCAGATTCATTATCGCTAGGTTGTACTGGTTAGGTTAGGCTAGGTTGTACTGGTTAGGTTAGGCTAGGTTGTGCTGGTTAGGTTAGGCTAGGTTGTGCTGGTTAGGTTAGGCTAGGTTGTACTGGTTAGGTTAGGCTAGGTTGTACTGGTTAGGCTAGGCTAGGTTGTACTGGTTAGGCTAGGCTAGGTTGTACTGGTTAGGTTAGGCTAGGTTGTGCTGGTTAGGTTAGGCTGGGTTGTGCTGGTTAGGTTGGGCTAGGTTGTACTGGTTGGGACTGTGCTGGTTGGAGTTGGAAGCTAGGTTGTGTGTACTGGTTGGGTTAGGCTAGGTTGTTGCTGGTTGGGATGGGCTAGGTTGTTGCTAGTTAGGTTAAGAAGCTAGGTTGTACTGGTTAGGTTAGGCTAGGTTGTACTGGTTAGGTTAGGCTAGGTTGTACTGGTTAGGCTAGGCTAGGTTGTACTGGTTAGGCTAGGCTAAGTTGTATAGGTTGCTTCGTGTTGACCTCAGAAATAGATGTTTCTCAGCCCTTTTGTCCCTGTTTGAAATGACGGAGGTGAGACATGTTGAGGCCTTTGGGGAGAACACTGCTAAGTGAGACACACAGTACCTAGGGCGAGAGAGAGAGAGGGGTAGTTAGACAAAGGAAGATAGAGAAAAGGGGAGATAGAGATGGATAGACAGGTAGAGAGGGGTTAAAATAAGAGACAGACAGACAGACAAACACGAGGTAGGACCAGAGAAGACATACAATTAAAACAGACCAACAAACAGACGGAATTAGACATGGAGGCGTGAGTCAGGGGTCAGGTATGTCTGCCTTGACCATCAACAGGAAGGTCATCATCATGGTTACGTCACGCACACAGTCCAAGGTCGCTGGTGGATCGAACCCTCAGACGGGCGGATGCATAGTGGAAGTCAATGTCGCCTCATGCAACACACCCACACATGCAGTGACTCAGTACACACACACATACACAGTCACTCAATACACACACACACCCACACATTCAGTACACACACACATACACAGTCACTCAATACACACACCCACATATTCAGTACACACACACACACACACAATTCCTGGTTGGTAAAGTTATATAAATGTTGGCCATTAACTTTTATGACAAGAAATATTCAATTTTCTCTCTCAATCCATTAAAATTTATTCAAAAGTTAAGAATCCTTATTTTAATTTAGGATGGCATGGTTGAAAGTCAAGTTGGGTTAAGTTACCCTGGGTTTGATTTGGTTAGGGGAGATAAAGTTGGTTAAGATTGGTTAGGCTGGGGTTAGTGTAGGGGGAGGTTAGTGTAGGGGGAGGTTAGGTTAGTGTAGGGGAGGTTAGGTTAGTGTGGGGAGATTAGGTTAGTGTAGGGGGAGGTTAGGTTAGTGTAGGGAGGTTAGGTTAGTGTAGGGGAGGTTAGTGTAGGGGTAGGTTAGGTTAGTGTGGGGAGGTTAGGTGAATGCAGGGGAGGTTAGGTTAGGTGACTGCGGGGGAGGGTTAGGTTGGTGTAGGGGAGGTTAGTGTAGGGAGGTTAGGTTGAGTGTAGGGAGGTTAGATGAATGCAGGGAGGTTAGGTTAGTGTAGGGGAGGTTAGGTTAGTGTAGGGGAGGTTAGGTTAGTGTAGGGGAGGTTAGATGAATGCGGGGAGTTAGGTTAGTGTAGGGGAGGTTAGGTTGGTGTGGGGGAGGTTGGGTTGTAGTGTGGGGAGTTGGAGTTGGCAGGGAGGTTGCAGGTTGGTGGGGAGGTTAGGTTGGTGGGAGGTTAGGTGAATGCAGGAGGTTAGGTGAATGCAGGGGGAGGTTAGGTGAATGCAAGGAGGTTAGGTTAATGCAGGAGGTTAGGTTAGTGCAGGGGAGGTTAGGTGACTGCAGTAATTATGGCCGAAACGTTCACCTCCTACCTATTATAGTATATCCAGTACAGTCCACCACTTACCTAGCACCAGTCCACCTCTTACCTAGCACCAGTCCACCTCTTACCTAGCACCAGTCCACCACTTACCTAGCACCAGTCCACCACTTACCTAGCACCAGTCCACCACTTACCTAGCACCAGTCCACCACTTACCTAGCACCAGTCCACCTCTTACCTTGCACCAGTCCACCACTTACCTAGCACCAGTCACCAGTACAGGTATTTTGTAGGTGTCAGTCGTCCATGCTCAAGGCTGTGTTGGTTCCTTCACTCCGGGGAGGCCGTGGCGGTTCTGTTGACACCTCACCTCCCTGAGCTCTTTCATGCCCAACAGCCATATGTCTCCCCTGCCTATCTGTGTCTCTTGCTGTCTATCTGTCGGTCTGTCTTCCTATGTGTCTGTCTGTCTGTCCATTTCCTGTTGACCTTTACTCTATCTAGGTCACACTGATAAGATGGCTGTCCCTCAATGGCTAGTCTTAATCTTTTGACCTTAGTGACCTAAATTAGAAAAGGTTAAGGTCATTTAGAACTCATAGGTCAAATTTTATAGGTCAAAGGTCAAATAAGAATTAATTTTGGATGATTTTTTATTTTTTAGAATAATGTCAACCTTTTGGTGTATTGGCCATACCCTGTCACACGTGTGGCCATCTACTCGGGGAATTGATGCTGTTAGGTAGACAAACTTAATGAACTTAGTATGGCCATCAAATAACACGTTCTAATGGAAATGCGAATGTTATCATAACTCCTTTGAGCTTTTATTTTATTTATTTATTATTTTGGGGGGTGAAAATTTTTTGGGGGTACTGTTTTATTTATTATTTATTTTTTTATTTTTTTTTTTTGTGTGGGTGGGGGGGCAATGTTTTAAGAAGATCCATCCACTCCTTCAAGATCTTAGGAACACAAAGGCTGAGGTAGACTCCATAATACTGTACCTCTCCACCTTATTTATGGGTATTATTATTACTACCCCTGCGTGATGGTGGATCGTATTACAGAAGTTAAGGCTGAGTGACAGTTAATGTTTTGGTAAGAGACTGTGTGTGTGTGTGATGATGATAATAATAATAATTGACGATTTATTGAAAGAGCATGGCAGTCGGTAGCCTGAAAATATAGTTACATAATTGGGGAATGGGTCTCTTGATTTACAAATAATATACAAGTAACATAAGTAATACAAATATGATATATAATAACTAGGTGGGGAGAAGCCCAAACTACAGGGCATTTCAACATAGTGACAGTGCAAAAGGTAAGATTGACTGGGAGTGAATACACTGGTTGATTACAAGTTATTGATAATTTTTACAATGGTTGAGACTGGGCTGTTCTTATCGCTATCAGTATGTGCTCGTATGGGCTGGATGCAAATGTGGTGTCGAACAGCAATTCGCGGACGAAGGATCTCGGGGTGGAAGCAGGGGCCGGTGTCGAGGATGGTGCAGAAGCTTCTCACCAAATTTGCAGATGAGGTCGTGGTGGTGATCAGAGGGAGCCGAGATGGTCAGTGTGTTGAGCGCTTCTTGGTATGTGGAGTAGGAAGGGGAGAGAATAATCTTGCATGCCCTCTTCTGCACTTTTCTGTGTTTCCGTTGTGTGGCATTTAGGGAGGAAGACCAGGCAGGGGAGGCATAGGTGAGATTGGGAAGTATGAATATTGAGTAAGCACTCAGGAACTCGGGCGTGGGAACTCCGAGGGACTTGAGTCGGGGAGGAGGGGGGGGTGGAGACGAGAACTGGAGGATTTGACAATTGTACTGACGTGTGTTGTCCAATTTAGTTTGTTATCTATAGTGACGCCGAGAAGCTTGGTGGAGTCCACAACCTGGAGTGTGTTGGGGGCCAAAGTAGTGGAGGGAGGTGGGACAAGGTCAGAGGAGAGGTTGATGTACATAACCATGGTCTTGGTATGGTTCTTAGTGATGTGGTTGTTGGCGGCCCAGTTTTGGAGACTGTTTAATATATTCTGTAGGGCATTGTAGTCAGGAGCCGATTGTTGACATTGGTCCCAATGGTGGAGTCGTCGACAGATTTCCAGCGAGCAAAGGTTTCTCATAGGTAATCATTGATAAGCATGAAGAAGCAGAGCACCAAGATGGGACCCATCTTGGTGCCTTAGGGGACGCCACGGGTGAGTGACTGAAAAGTGGAGACAGCCCCTCGGAAGCGTACGGCTTGGCGTCGGTCACTAAGAAAGTCTGTAAGCCATGGTATAAGAGTTCTTCGAAATCTGAGGTCGATAGCTTTGTTGATGATTAAATTGTGGTCGACTAGGTCAAATGCCTTAGGTGAAGTCAATGAAGGCGACTGCCACAGACGTCTTTCGTTTTTCCAGATGGCGGTATATGTAGTCGAGAAAGCTGACCAGTGAGTGGTGGAGGAAGTTTTCATATTACCAAATTGCTGAGAATATGTGGCTCCTGCAATATCAGCATAATCCCAGTCAAACACGAAACTTTCGCAGATTAAGCTGGGTATTGGGGTGATGGCAATGGGTTGTAGCTCATTTAAGAATTGTGGGCTGGTTGACTTGGGCACTGGTGACATATATGACGTCTTCAGTCAGCTGGGCATCTTGCTTGGCTGAAGGAAAAAATTGATGATGGAGCAGAGGGGTTTAGCTAGTTCAGGGGAGAACTCCTTGTAGAGTTTCATTGGTAAGTTTGTCCAGACGTTTTGCTACTTCAAATTGTTCCACTAAGCAGTGGGAAAGGGGGCTGGTAGGTAAGCAGGGAGAGTGGTGGTGTCAAGCCGGGGGAGCGTCTGGCATATAGTTGCGAAATGATTGTTTGATTGTTCAGCTGCGTCAACATTAGTATGATGGCTAAAGGAAGGGGAGGGGGTGTGTCTTATTGATGAGTCCACAGAGTTCTTTAAGCTTACCATACCACTGACTGTTGTTGGTCTGCTTCAGGTGTTGCAGCTTGGTTGGGTAGTTTCTTTGTAGTGCGTTTTCACAGATGACGTGTATGTGTGTATCTTGATTTCGGTCACCTTTGCGCCATAGAAGGAGAAGACTTAACAGGAAAGAGGGAAGCATATTTACCATGTTAGGATTGTCTTCATTTCTGTCTTACTCTTGAGTAGGGGGGGAATGGAAGAGGAAAGAGATAAACAAGATAACTGTAGAGGACGAGAACTACAGGGAAACGATAAGACAAGTAGAACCGTGCGCACTGACGCTTGTCCTTAACCTCATAATTATTATACGCAGTGTAAACAAAGAACTTCCGGTGCTGCTATGGCGTGCTGTTTAGGTTCGGTTTGGTCGGGTTAGGTCAGGTCGGATTAGGTTAGGTCAGATTTGGTCAGGTCAGGTAGAGGTTAGGTCAGGTCAGGTTAGGTGAGACTAAAGATATCTTTGCAGACCTCACGCTGTAGTAACACAGAACTTCCTTAACCTCCATGACAACGCCTTCTTATCATCTTTCAGCGTCCATAGTACACACACACACATACATATACAGACACGCATACACACACACCTATACAGACACACACGGGTGTCAAGGAATACCGGACAAGTCGCCAACCGCACTGGCTAACCATTACCCTGGAACACAGAGGCAAATGGCGTAAAGAAACTTGCCCATAGTTTCACCTTGCCTAGGAATCGAACTGGAGACCACTCGCTTGCGAGGAGAACATACTGACCATTATACCACAGGTCGCCACACACACACACACTACATCTTCGACCAAACATGTATATGTGCCTTGAGCAACCGTCAATGTTTGTAAACACTGGACTAGACGTTCCACACTGCCACAACCCGTCGCCAGGTGGCCACGACTCCACAGTCTCGAGGCTTCCTGCTTCAAGTTTTGTTTCCCTGACTTGGAATAATATAACGTTTATTGTCACAGTAGAGTCTCGTGTAATATTGACGCCATGATGCAGGTGTGACGAGAGATGAGTACACTTGTAAGGCACTTAGTACAGTATAGCAGTCATTAACCTTGAGATATTAGCAAAGTACATTTTACATTTGGAGGACTCGTAGTACAATAAGGTACAGTACAACAGACAGTAACCACAGGGTATTAGATAAGTACAGTTGTAATACACACGTTTCTGTTCACATAAAGTTAACCAAATGACATCACTTGTGGCCCACTTATATGCAGGAACATTTGGCAGGCAACATTGGGAGAGCTACAAGGTTGCTGCCACGCGTTACAACAGTGCATTGACCTTCATCCTGCAGCTGGGTTTATAAACAAGGCGACTGACTGTGTGCTGGTGGTGTGGTGGTATTGTGGTAGTGGTGGTGGTAGTTGTATGGTAATGAAGTGGTGGTGGTGGTTGTAGTGTGTTGGTGGTGGTTGTGGTGTGTTGGTTGTGGTGGTTGTATGTAGTGTGTGGTGGTGGTGGTGGTTGTAGTGTGGTGGTTGTAAATGGTGGTGGTGGTGGGTAATTGTGTTGGTGGTGGTGGTGTGTGGTTGGTGGTGGTTGTAGTGTGTTGGTGGTGGTGGTTGTAGTGGTGGTGGTGGTGTGTGGTGGTGGTGGTGGTGTGTGTGGTGGTGGTGGTGGTTGTAGTGTTGGTGGTGGTGGTGGTGTTGTGTTATGTGGTGGTGGTGGTGGTGGTTGTGTGTGTTGGTGGTGGTGGTTGTAGTGTGTTGGTGGTGGTGGTTGTGTGTGTTGGTGGTGGTGGTGGTTGTAGTGTGTTGGTGTGGTTGTGTGGTGGTGGTGGTTGTGTGTGTGTGGTGGTGGTGGTGTGTGTGGTGGTGGTGGTGGTGTAGTGTGTTGGTGGTGGTGGTGGTTGTGTGGTGGTGGTGGGTTGTGTGGTGGTGGTGGTGGTGTGGTGTGGTGGGTGGTGTGTGGTGGTTGTAGTGGTGTTGGTGGTGGTGGTGGTTGTAGTGTGTTGGTGGTGGTGGTGGTTGTGTAGTGTGTGGTGGTGGTGGTGGTTGTGTTGGTGGTGGTGGTGGTTGTAGTGTGTTGGTGGTGGTGGTGGTTGTAGTGGTGGTGGTGGTTGGTGGTGGTGGTGGTTGGTGTGTGGTGGTGGTGGTTGTGTGTGGTGGTGGTGGTGGTTGTGGTGTGTGGTGGTGGTGGTGGTTGGTGGTTGGTGGTGGTGGTTGTGTGTTGGTGGTGGTGGTTGTGTAGTGTGTTGGTGGTGGTGGTGGTTGTAGTGTGTTGGTGGTGGTGGTTGGTGTGTGTTGGTGGTGGTTGTAGTGTGTGGTGGTGGTGGTTGTGGTGTGTGGTGGTGGTGGTTGTAGTGTGTTGGTGGTGGTGGTGGTGGTTGGTAGTGTGTGGTGGTGGTGGTTGTGGTGTTGGTGGTGGTGGTGGTGGTGTGTGGTGGTGGTGGTTGTGGTGTGTGGTGGTGGTGGTTGTGGGTGGTGGTGGTGGTTGTGGTGTGTGGTGGTGGTGGTGTAGGTGTTGGTGGTGGTGGTGGTTGTAGTGTGTTGGTGGTGGTGGTTGTAGTGTGTTGGTGGTGGTGGTTGTGGTGTGTTGGTGGTGGTGGTGGTTGTGTGTGTTGGTGGTGGTTGTGGTGGTGGTGGTTGGTGGTTGGTGGTGGTGGTGGTTGTGTGTGTGGTGGTGGTGGTGGTTGTAGTGTGTTGGTGGTGGTGGTGGTTGTGTGTGTTGTGTGGTGGTGGTGGTTGTAGTGGTGGTGGTGTGGTGGTTGTAGTGTGTTGGTGGTGGTGGTGGTTGTAGTGTGTTGTGGTGGTGGTGGTGGTGTGTGTGGTGGTGGTGGTGGTGGTTGTGGTGTGTGTGGTGGTGGTGGTGGTTGTAGTGTGTTGGTGGTGGTGGTGGTTGTAGTGTGTTGGTGGTGGTGGTGGTTGTAATGTGATGGTGGTCGTAGTTGTAATGTGATGGTGGTGTTGTTTGTAATGTGACAGTGGTGTTGGTTATAGTGTGGTGGTGGTGTTGGTTGTAGTGTGATGGTATGGTGTGGTGGTATCGTGGTAGTGGTTGTACAGTAATGTGGTGGTGATGGTGGTGACTATGATGGTGGTGGTGGTTGTAGTGTGTGTGGTGGTGGTGGTTGTAGTGTGTGTTGGTGGTGGTGGTTGTAGTGTGTTGGTGGTGGTTGTAGTGTGTTGGTGGTGGTGGTGGTTGTAGTGTGTTGGTGGTGGTGGTGGTTGTAGTGTGTTGGTGGTGGTGGTGGTGGTTGTAGTGTGTTGGTGGTGGTGGTTGTAGTGTGTTGGTGGTGGTGGTGGTTGTAGTGTGTTGGTGGTGGTGGTGGTTGTAGTGTGTTGGTGGTGGTGGTTGTGGGTGTGTTGGTGGTGGTGGTGGTTGTAGTGTGTTGGTGGTGGTGGTGGTTGTAGTGTGTTGGTGGTGGTGGTGGTTGTAGTGTGTTGGTGGTGGTGGTGGTTGTAATGTGATGGTGGTCGTAGTTGTAATGTGATGGTGGTGTTGTTTGTAATGTGACAGTGGTGTTGGTTATAGTGTGGTGGTGGTGTTGGTTGTAGTGTGATGGTATGGTGTGGTGGTATCGTGGTAGTGGTTGTACAGTAATGTGGTGGTGATGGTGGTGACTATGATGGTGGTGGTAATATAAACCTAAAAAAAATTAATAAACCCAAACCCGTAAATTAAACCCCAAACCCGTAAATTAAACCCCAAACCCGTAAAATAAACCCATCAAATCCGTAAAATAAACCCCCCCAAAATCGTCAAATAAACCTAAAAACTCGTAAAATAAACCGAAATCTCACGACCATTGGCGAAGGTCGACAAGTGTACAGCTTTCCACATACGGGTTTATAACCTTCATTAATATATGTAAATTTTTAGGTAACGTATTCATAATGTTTTTCAAGGTGTTTCATCTGTATGAAACGACACACACACCCACGTACATACATACACAGCCATAGTTATTTATATACACACATACGTAAATACACAAACTCTCACTCTCTCTCTCTCTCTCTCTCTCTCTCTCTCTCTCTCTAACCAAAGACTGTATCATAAACAAGTCTAAATATTTGTGTGGTGGATGAGTCACGTATGTCACCATGACTGAACAATAATACTGTTGACAAAATCAAAGTTCAAATGAGTGCGTGTGTGACACCACCACCACCATCTTGATTGTGTGGTGAGGAGGATGATGATGATGACGATGGTGAGGATAGTGATGGTAACGATGATGAGAATGCTGATGAATGTATCGTGTTAATAACTTAGGGTCGTTAACAAGTGCGCTAACTACCTATCACATGGAGTTATTGAGGGGTGAAGGTGAACGAATATGAGGAGTTTGTCAGCAGTCACGTGATGAAACTGCTGACGTCTTGGGGCTGGCACTTACAATGATGCTGACGTCTTGGGGCTGGCACTTACAATGATGCTGACGTCTTGGGGCTGGCACTTACAATGATGCTGACGTCTTGGGCTGGCACAATGATGCTGACGTCTTGGGGCTGGCACACAATGATGCTGACGTCTTGGGGCTGGCACACAATGATGCTGACGTCTTGGGGCTGACACTCCACAATGATGCTGACGTCTTGGAGCTGACGCAACGATGCTGACGTTCTGAGGCTGATACAATGATGCTGATCTCTTGGGGCTGACACTGATGCTGACGCAACGATGCTGACGTTCTGAGGCTGATACAATGATGCTGATCTCTTGGGGCTGGCACTTACAATGATGCTGACGTCTTGGGGCTGACACTTACAATGGTGCTGACGTCTTGGAGCTGACGCAACGATGCTGACGTTCTGAGGCTGATACAATGATGCTGATCTCTTGGGGCTGACACTTACAATGATGCTGACGCAACGATGCTGACGTTCTGAGGCTGATACAATGATGCTGATCTCTTGGGACTGGCACTTACAATGATGCTGACGTCTTGGGGCTGACACTTACAATGATGCTGACGCCTTAGACTGACGCAACGATGCTGACGTTCTGAGGCTGATACAATGATGCTGATCTCTTGGGGCTGACACTTACAATGATGATGGTGAATGTGTGTATATATACATTACTGACGTTCAAATACCTGACCACCGCTTTATAAAAGTCATAACGATATGTTTGAGGAACCTTAATTGCGCGCGCGTGTGTGTGTGCGCGTGGGTGTGTGTGTGTGTGCGTGTGTACATGGATACTATACACATAAATATAGTAAAACGTGCCATAGTTTCCATACACACACACACACACACACACACACAAACACACACACACACACACACACACACACACACACACACACACACACACACACACACACACACTTATTATATGTCTTATTTGTGTCACTTATGTTACTTGTATATTATTTGTAATTCGTAACCCATTCCCCAAATATGTAACTGTATATTTTCAGCCTTCTGGCTGCCAAGCTCTTTCAATAAACCGTTAATTATTATTATTTTACACACACACACACACAAACATCGCTCGTTATTAAACACACATAAACACACATAAACACACACACATAAACACACCAGGTTCTTGCACTAAATTCAGGTGAGTATTAATGACACCTGCCAGGTTAGGTGACCCAGTCAGTGGACCTTCAGCCAAGATCCGGCAGCTTGACCTCATACTGACGTCACCGCCCTCACAGCGTACATTAGTCATCTTCCTCACCAACCCGGGTTCACTGATGGTCAAATATGTAAGTCAGGATGTGAGAAGGTAAAGATGGTTGTTATATTGGCGTGTAAATACTGGGAGATTATGTTATACATGTGATGTTGTTGATGACTTATCCTGTCTGGCTAACACAGGCGACAGATATAAACGCCAGCACGAGCACTTAACATTACCTGGCGCCTTCCACCCAGCTACAGTATATATCATCACCCTTACGGAATTTACGCCAGGCGAACATGACCAATACCAGAGCCAAATATAGTCCCGGATCATCGCCAGGCGCTGTCCTCCTTCACCCCGCAGTGGCACACTTACGGGAAGGTGTAAACGCCTGACGGAAGTTCGATTGCCTCGTGTCGACACTGGCGATAATTTATAGTTAAGTCAATACAGGTCAGTGTAGTGAAGGCGGAGGGAGGCAGTGTGGCGAGGTACAGTGTGGCGAGGTGCAGTGTGGCGAGGTGCAGTTTAAGGAGGTATATAGCGTGGCGAGGTATATAGTGGCGAGGTATAGTGTGGAGGTATAAGCGTGGCGAGATATAGCGTGGCGAGGTATATACGTGGCGAGGTATATAGCGTGGCGAGGTATATAGTGTGGCGAGGTACAGTGTGGCGAGATATAGCGTGGCGAGATATACGTGGCGAGGTATAGTGTGGCGAGGTACAGCGTGGCGAGGTACAGCGTGGCGAGATATATGTGTGAGGCATATATGCGTGGCGAGGTATATAGTGTGGCGAGGTACAGCGTGGCGAGGTACAGGTGTGGCGAGATATAGCGTGGTATATAGCGTGTGAGGTATATAGTGTGGCGACAGCGTGGCGAGCAGCGTGGCGAGATATAGCGTGCGAGGTATATAGCGTGCGAGGTACACGTGGCAAGGTACAGTCTGTGGTATATAGGTGGCGTAGATACATTATGGCGAGATACAGTGTGCGAGGTACAGTGTGGCTAGGACAGTGTGTGTGTCTAGGTATAGTGTGGCGAGATATAAGCGTGCGAGGTATATACGTGGCGAGGTATATAGTGTGGCGAGGTACAGTGGCGAGTGCGGCTGAAGTGTGGCGAGATATAAGCGTGGCGAGGATATAGCGTGCATGAGGTATATAGTGTGTGAGGTACAGCGTGTGAGGTATATAGGGTATGCAGATACATTGTGGCGAGATACAGTGTGATGAGGTACAGTGTGGCTAGGGACAGTGTGTGTGTGTCTAGGTATATAGTGTGGCGAGATATACGTGGCGAGGTATATAGCGTATGGCGTATAGTGTGGCGAGGTACAGCGTGGCGAGGTATATAGGGTGCGTAGATACATGGCGAGACAGTGTGGCGAGGTGTAATAGGACAGTGTGTGTCTAGGTATATAGTGTGGCGAGATATGTGTGGGAGGTATATAGCGTGGCGAGGTATATAGTGGCGAGGTACAGCGGCGAGGTACAGTGTGGCGAGATATAGCGTGGGAGGTATAGTGGCGAGGTATAGCGTGGCGAGGCACATGGGAGGTAGTCTGGCGGTATATAGGGTAGATACATTATGGCGAGATACAGTGTGCGAGGTACAGTGTGGCTAGGACAGTGTGTGTCTAGGTATAGTGTGGCGAGATATAGCGTGGCGAGGATATATGTGTGAGGTATATAGTGTGGGAGGTACAGCGTGGCGAGGTACAGTGTGAAGGAGGTATATATATGTGAGGTATAGCGTGGCGGAGGTATATAGTGTGTGAGGTACAGCGTGGCGAGGTACAGCGTGGCGGATATAGCGGCGAGGTATATAGTGGCGAGGTACAGTGGCAAGGTACAGTCTGGCGTGGTATAGGGTAGCGTAGGATACATTATGGTGGATATGTGTGAGGCAATGTGGCTAGGGACAGTGTGTGTCTAGGTATATAGTGGAGATATAGTGAGGAGGTATAGTGGGAGGTAGTGTGATGAGGCACAGTCTGGGAGGTACAGTGTGGCTAGGGACAGTGTGTGTCTAGGGATATAGTGTGGCGAGATATAGCGTGTGAGGTATATAGCGGGCGAGGTATATGGTGTGAGATACTGTGTGGCGAGTGACAGTGTGTTAGGGACAGTGTGTGTCTAGGTATATAGTGTATGAGATAGCGTGAGAGGTATATAGCGTGCGAGGTATATAGGAGGCAAGTGAGGTATAGGGTGGCGTAGATACATTATGGCGAGATACAGTGGCGAGGTGGAAACAGTGTGTGTCTAGGTATGTATGAGATATAGCGTGGCGGAGGCGTGGCGGAGGTATAGTGTGGCGAGGTACAGCGTGGCGAGGTACAGCGTGGCGAGGTACAGTGTGCGAGATATAGCGTGGCGAGGTATATAGTGTGGCGAGGTACAGTGTGGAGGTACAGTGTGGCGGAGATATAAGTGGCGAGGCATATGTATGAGGCAGTGGCGAGGCATGTGTGTGTGAGATATAGCGTGGCGAGGTATATAGCGTGCATGAGGTACAGCGCAAGGGCTAAAAATATGTAATATAGGTGTATGATACATGAGATACAGGAGGTGTTGTGTAATGTCTGTAAGGAGGTATATAGCGTGAGGAGACATGTGGCAAGGTACAGTCTCAAGGAGGTGGCGTAGACATTATGGCGAGATACAGTGGCGAGGTACAGGCTAGGGACAGTGTGTGTCTAGGTATATGTGAGGAGATAGCGTAAGGAGGTATAGCAAAGCAGTGTGGCAGCGTGGCGAGGTACAGCGTGGCATATGTATGAGGTATATAGTGTGTATGAGGCAGTGCTGAGGTATATAGGTGGCGAGACATTATGGCGAGATACAGGTGGCGAGGTACAGTGTATTAGGACAGTGTGTGTGTCCAGGTATATAGTGTGGCGAGGACATGTGGCGAGAGGCTGGTATATGAGGCATATGGTGTGGCGAGGTATATAGCGTGTATGAGTGTATATAGCGTGGCGAGGCATATAGGTAGGAGGTACACGTGTATGGTATATAGGGTGTGAGACATTATGGCGAGATACAGTGGCGAGGTACAGTGTGGCTAGGGACAGTGTGTGTCCAGGGTATATAGTGTGGCGAGATATAGCGTGGGAGGTATATACGTGGCGAGGTATATAGTGTGTGAGGTACAGCGTGGCGAGGCACAGTGTGGCGAGATATAGCTGTATGAGGCATATAGCGTATGAGGTATAGGGTGAGGCACAGTGTGTGAGGTACAGTGTATGAGATATAGTGTGGAGGTATATAGCGTGATGAGGTACAGCGTGGCCAAGGGTAGTCTGAGTGGTATATAGGGTGGCGTAGATACATTATGTGAGATACAGTGTGGCGAGGTACAGGTGTGGCTAGGACAGTGTGTGTGTCTGGGTATATAGTGTGGCGAGATATAGCGTGGCGAGGTATATAGTGGCGAGGTATATAGTGTGGCGAGGTACAGCGTGGCGAGGTACAGCGTGGCGAGGTACAGCGTGGCGAGGCATGAGGTACAGCGTGGCAAGGTGCACAGTCTGGCGTGGTATATAGGGTGGCGAGATACATTATGGTGAGAAGGAGGCACAGTGTGGTATGGGAGGTACAGGTGTGTCTAGTATATAGTGTGGAGATATAGCGTGGGAGGTATAGGCGGGAATAGGGTATGAGGCACAGCAAGAGGTATATAGGTGGCGTAGACATTATGGCGAGATACAGTGTATGAGGTACAGTGTTAGGGACAGGTCTAGGTATATAGTGTATGAGATATGATGAGGTATACATGTATGAGGTATATAGTGTGCGAGGTACAGCGTGGGAGGTACAGGTGGCGAGATATAGCGGGCGAGGTATATAGCGTGATGAGGTATAGTGTGGCGAGGCACAGTGGCGAGGACAGCGTGGCGAGATATAGCGTGGCGAGGATATAGCGAAGGAGGCACAGCAGTCTGCGTGGTATATAGGGTGGCTAGATACATTATGGCGAGATACAGTGTGAGGTACAGTGTGGCTAGGACAGTGTGTCTAGGTATATAGTGTGGCGAGATACAGTGGCGAGGTACAGTGTGTGTGGCTAGGGACAGTGTGTGTCTAGGTATATAGTGTGGCGAGAATAAAGGTGTATGAGGCATATAGTGTAGGAGGTATAGTGTGGCGAGGTGACAGTGTGTGAGGTACAGTGGCGAGATATAGCGTGGCGAGGTATATAGCGTGGAGGTATATAGGCAAGAGGTACAGCGTGGTGAGGTACAGTGTGTATGAAGCAGAGAGATAGTGGCGAGGTACAGTCTGAGAGGAAGGTGTAGTGTGTGTCTAGGTATATAGTGTGGCGAGATATAGCGTGGCAGTGTGGCAGATATAGCGTGGCGAGGTATATAGCGTATGAGGTACAGTGGCAAGGTACAGTCTGGCGTGGTATATAGGGTGGCGTAGATACATTACAGAGATACAGTGTGGCGAGGCATGTGTAGAGGTACAGTGTGGCGAGATATAGCGTATGAGGTATATAGCGTGGCGAGGTATATAGGGTGGCGTAGATACATATGGCGAGATACAGTGTGGCAGTGGCTAGGGACAGTGTGTCTAGGTATATAGTGTGGCGAGATATAGCGTGGAGGTATAGCGTGGCGAGGTATGTGTGTGTGAGGCACAGTGGCGAGGTACAGTCTGGTGGTATATAGGGTGGCGTAGATACATTATGGCGAGATATGGAGGTACAGTGTATGAGGTACAGTGTATGAGGTATATAGGGTGGCGAGGTACAGCGTGTGAGGTATATAGGGGTGGCGTAGATACATTATGGCGAGATACAGTGTGGGGAGGCACAGTGTGGCTAGGGACAGTGTGTGTCTAGGTATATGGCGAGATATAGCGAGGTATATAGCGTGTGAGGTATATAGGTATGAGGCACAGCGTGGTGAGGTATATAGGTGGCGTAGATACATTATGGCGAGATACAGTGGCGAGGTACAGTGTGGCTAGGGACAGTGTGTGTCTAGGTATATAGTGTGGAGGTACAGTGTGGCTAGACAGTGTGTGTCTAGGTATATAGTGTGTGAGGTACAGTGTGTGTCTAGGTATATAGTGTGATGAGGTACAGTGTGGCTAGGGACAGTGTGTGTCTAGGTATATAGTGTGGCGAGGTACAGTGTGGCTAGGACAGTGTGTGTGTCTAGTATATAGTGTGGCGAGGCAGTGGCTAGGTATATAGTGTGGCGAGGCACAGTGGCTAGGTATATAGTGGCGAAATACAGTGGCGAGGTACAGTGTGGCGAGAAATAACCAGCGTCCCTCCTGCTCCTGACCTGAATGACTCACTTACTAACGAAGGAGACAACCCCAGTGGTGATAGTGTGGTGGTGGGTGGTGGTGGTGGTGGTGGTGGTGGTGGTGTGATGGTAGTAATGGTGATGGTGGTTGTGATGGTAGTAAGTGATGTTGATGGTGATGCTACTAGTTTCGTTGTTGCTGGGTGGGAAGGGATGTAGTGATGAGGACTGGGAGTGAGGGCTGGTAGTGAGGGAGGAGGGGCTGGTAGTGAGGGGAGGAGAGGCTGGGTAGTGAGGAGTGAGGGGCTGGTAGGAGGAGGAGGGGCTGGTAGTGAGGGGAGTGAGAGGCTGGTGAGGGCTGGTAGTGAGGAGTGAGGGCTGGGAAGAGGGAGGTGGAGGGGCTGGAGAGGGAGGAGGTGGGTAGTGAGGGCTGGTAGGAGGGGAGGAGGGGCTGGGGAGGGGAGGAGGGGCTGGTAGTGAGGGGAGGAGAGGCTGGTAGTGAGGCAGAGGGAGTGAGGGGTTGCAGTGAGGGGAGGAGGGGCTGGTAGAGGGGAGTGAGAGGCTGGTAGGGACAGGGAGGGGAGGAGGGGCTGGTAGTGAGGGAGGAGGGCTGGTGAGGGGGAGGAGAGGCTGGTAGTGAGGGGCTGGTAGTGAGGGGAGAGGGGCTGGTGAGGGAGTGAGGGGCTGGTAGGACGGGATGGGAGAGGCTGGTAGTGAGGGGAGGAGATGGGTAGTGAGGGGCTGGTAGTGAGGGGAGTGAGGGGCTGGTAGTGAGGGAGTGAGGGGCTGGTAGTGACGGAGTGGAGAGGCTGGTAGTGAGGAGGAGTATGAGGAATAATGAGGGGAGGTGGGGTGAGTGAGGGAAGGCGCCAGACAGATGACATTGGAGCCATAGATGAAGAGGGGTAGTCAGGTAGGTAAGTAAGGGAGGTGACGGAGGGGTAAGGGAGGGGGTGACGGAGGGTAAGGGAGGGGGGTGACGGAGGGGTAAGGAGGGCGGATTATAAGAAGAGTTTAAGCATAATAAGTCACGTGGACGAATGTAAAATAAAGACTGACCCGACGTAACAAAAACAAACAAACAAACACAAGCAACACACAAAAACACACAACAAAACAAACAAACAAACAAACAAACAAAACAAAAATCAAACAATCACAAACAAACACAAAAACCCACAAACAAACATAAACAAACCAACAAAAACAAACTGATCAAGAAGAGATATTTTAAGAAGACTCGTATTTAAAAGGTTTAATTAGAAAATATTTATAATAGTTTTAATTATGAGTACAGGTTTAATTGTGAGTACGGGTTTAATTATGAGTACAGGTTTAATTATGAGTACAGGTTTAATTATGAGTACGGGTTTAATTATGAGTACGGGTTTAATTGTGAGTACAGGTTTAATTATGAGTACAGGTTTAATTATGAGTACGGGTTTAATTATGAGTACGGGTTTAATTATGAGTACAGGTTTAATTATAGTACGGGGTTTAATTATGAGTACGGTTTAATTATGAGTACAGGTTTAATTATGAGTACAGGTTTAATTATGAGTACGCCAGGAGTACGGGTTTAATTATGAGAACAGGTTTAATTATGAGTACAGGTTTAATTATGAG
Organism: Homarus americanus; assembly: GCF_018991925.1. Classification (NCBI taxonomy): domain Eukaryota; kingdom Metazoa; phylum Arthropoda; class Malacostraca; order Decapoda; family Nephropidae; genus Homarus; species Homarus americanus. Next base: position 505,590 of record NW_024730958.1, read on the forward strand.
TACGTGGCTTAATTATGAGTACGGGTTTAATTATGAGTACAGGTTTAATTATGAGCAGGTTTAATTATGAGTACAGGTTTAATTATGAGTAGTTTAATTATGGCAGTTTAATTATGAGTACAGTTTAATTATGAGCACAGGTTTAATTATGAGCACAGGTTTAATTATGAGTACAGGTTTAATTATGAGCAGGTTTAATTATGAGTATGGGTTTAATTATGAGTACAGGTTTAATTATAAGTACAGGTTTAATTATAAGTACTGGTTTAATTATGAGTACAGGTTTAATTATGAGTACAGGTTTAATTATGAGTACAGGTTTAATTATAAGTACTGCTATGTTTCAATCTTGATGTTTTTTTAACTAGTGGTTAGATTAGGTGTGGTGAGTTTAATCAGCTTATATTTAGGTCTGATTAGGTTAGAAGAGTTAGATTAGCTTTTATAATATGTTAAATTAGATTAGGTTAGGTTAGGTTAGGTTAAGTTAGATTAGGTTATGTTAGATTGTGTTAAGTTAGATTAGGTTAAGCAGATTAGGTTAAGTTAGATTAGGTTATGTTAGATTAGGTTAGGTTTAATTGGGTTAGGTTGCTAGATTAGGTTAGGTTTAATTGGGTTAGGTTAGGTTAGAACTGGTACCCATTTAATCCACAGCACGTGATGACACCTATATATATTCACTTCTGTATAGTAGTAGTAGTAGTAGTAGTAGTAGTAGTAGTAGTAGTAATGTTATTAACCTTGAGGTGGGTAAAAATAACTGGTTCATCTATCATCTCTGAACCTCTGCCAGCACAGATTACATTCTCTCTACCTCTCTCTCTCACACACACACCCGAGCTCATCCACGTGTTCCGACCTTGATATTACACCAGGTAATCAAAGATGAATCACTTGTTGTCAGTGTGTGTGTGTGACTAATTTCTTTTCATCTCGTATTTTTCCCGTCTCTCTCTCTCACACACACACACACACACACACAAAACACGCGCGCGCGTCGAGTCTCTGTGTAATTTTGACGCCATAAGTTAAGTCGTAAAGTTAAGTGAGTTTGATGCATTTTTTTTATCTCCAGTTAAGGGAAAATGAATCACCATGAGCCCTTAAAAACCTCTCTTTTGTCGTAAGTTAAGTGATCTAGTTAGTACGGTTCTCACACTACCAGTTAAGGGAACAAATTAAAATATGAATCTTTGAGAATGTGTGTGTTAAGTTAAGTGAGTTTGGTGTGTTGTAATGCATTCAGTTAGGAGGAAATTTTTCACTCGAAGAATTACCACCACTAGTATATTTCACCTAAAGATTAACCTAACTTAACCTAACATAACCTGACCTGATCTAATCTAACTTAACCTAACCTAACACTATTTGGAGGGATAAGGTTGGTTAGGTTAGGTTAGGTTAGGTCAGCATTAGGGTGGTTAAAATCAGTAAATCAAATAACCCTGTGGTGGAAAATTCTTCAGATAATCAAAGAAAAAACAAATCTGATGTCCGAACTTAAGTGAACCAGTTAATATACAGTGCACATCATCAGTTAGTGAGTGAGTATATAACTCGTCTCGTAACTTAAGTGAACCAGTTAATATACAGTGTGACATCATCAGTTAGTGAGTGAGTATATAACTCGTCTCGTAACCTATGAACAGTTAATATACGTGTGACATCATCAGTTAGTGAGTGAATATAACTCGTCTCGTAACCCTATGAACCAGTTAATATACAGTGTGACATCATCAGTTAGTGAGTGAGTATATAACTCGTCTCGTAACTTAAGTGAACCAGTTAATATACAGTGTGACATCATCAGTTAGTGAGTGAGTATATAACTCGTCTCTGTAACTTAAGTGAACCAGTTAATATACAGTGTGACATCATCAGTTAGTGAGTGATTATATAACTCGTCTCGTAACTCTAAGTGAACCAGTAATATACAGTGTGACATCATCAGTTATGAGTGATTATATAACTGGTCTCGTAACTTAAGTGAACCAGTTAATATACAGTGTGACATCATCAGTTAGTGAGTGATTATATAACCTGTCTCGTAACTTAAGTGAACCAGTTAATATACAGTGTGAATCATCAGTTATGAGTGAATATAACCCGTCTCGTAAACCTAAGTGAACCAGTTAATATACAGTGTGACATCATCAGTTAGTGAGTGATTATATAACTCGTCTCGTAACCTATGAACCAGTTAATATACAGTGTGACATCATCAGTTAGTGAGTGATTATATAACTCGTCTCGTAACTTAAGTGAACCAGTTAATATACAGTGTGACATCATCAGTTAGTGAGTGAGTATATAACTCGTCTCGTAACTTAAGTGAAGCAGTTAATATACAGTGTGACATCATCAGTTAGTGAGTGATTATATAACTCGTCTCGTAACTTAAGTGAAGCAGTTAATATACAGTGTGACATCATCAGTTAGTGAGTGATTATATAACTCGTCTCGTAACTTAAGTGAACCAGTTAATATACAGTGTGACATCATCAGTTAGTGAGTGAATATATAACTCGTCTCGTAACTTAAGTGAACCAGTTAATATACAGTGTGACATCATCAGTTAGTGAGTGATTATATAACTCGTCTCGTAACTTAAGTGAACCAGTTAATATACAGTGTGACATCATCAGTTAGTGAGTGATTATATAACTCGTCTCGTAACTTAAGTGAACCAGTTAATATACAGTGTGACATCATCAGTTAGTGAGTGAGTATATAACTCGTCTCGTAACTTAAGTGAACCAGTTAATATACAGTGTGACATCATCAGTTAGTGAGTATATAACGTAGGAAGTTCTGAGAATACCACCCGTGAACCTTATCGTGGAGCTTCATGCTTAACAAGATAATCGTGTTTACATACTCACGGCTCTATTGTGTGTCTTCTGGGGTGAAGATGAAATTGCTCAACTTAAATGGCACGGTGTGGTTAAGGATGATGGTGGAATGTGAGGTATCGTAGTTGGGTGGCGCCAGTGTGTGTGTGTGTAGAGGTGTGTATTCATTCCTTTCCCTCTTCCCCCCGCCCACACACAAGGACACGTACATACTAAGCATACCTACATAATATAATCCCTTCCTCAAATAAAAACACATATTTCATACATTTCCTTTAGACACACACACACACACACACACACACAGGATCAGCTGATGACTCACACGAGACAGACACACTTACAAACGTTGACCTTCACACTACATAACTTGAACACTGACGCCACAAGTACTCAGCATTCCACACACACACACCTTACCACTGACTTAACCTAATCCATACTAAGCAAGCCTAAGCTGGCGTCATCTAACCTAAGTTTCCTGTACCTGTATAATTATGAACTTGTATCTGTAGTCTCACCTGTACCTGTTCTCGTATCTGTACTTGCACCTGTATTCTCACCTGTACGTCTCGTCATCACTGTAATAATAAAGTCAGGTAACAAGTACAGTGTGGACTCACCTCGAGGAGAACTAAGTGAGTTGTATCAGGATGGGGGAGAAGTAAACAAACTCGTGGTCGTAGGATCACGTTTCAGGATAGAGGTTAAGAGAGGAGGCGAAGGACATCACAAGAAGTAGAATCCGGAATGTTGTTGACGTCTGAGGAATTTCTGAGAGGCTTAGACACAGACAGACGGCGGATGGACGGACGGACGGACGGACGGACAGACGGGCGGATGGACGGACGGACGGACATGGCATCCATAACCATTCACAACTTAAGTGTATATAAAAGACTAATACGTCATTCTTCATGGAAATATTATGACCAAATTTCCAGCCAAGAGTTTCCGATTTATTTCTATGAAGGTTAGAGGAGGTTGCCAGGGCTTACACCTCGTAACTGGAAGGGTGATTCATGGCCAGTATTGAGGTTCAGTAAAGTTACACGTTTATTATATGAGAGGCGTCACCAGTCCCACAGACGATGGACGATATATGGCGCCTAGGACATTCCCTTGTCTGTCACGCTGCATCAAGACTTTTTAGAATTCACCTTTAATGTTCTACTAAGGCTTTAAGTACGGCGCTTATTAACCCTGGCAGTCCAGGAATCTAATTCGAAAACAACAACACTAACTTTTGTATAATCCACAAATTACAAAAATAACACTTATCTATAACCCACCAATTACAATAATGTATAATTTAATGGTTTTATAATAATGTCTGGGGTTCCTTAAGTCTGGTTGTTGTCTCCCTGCCTGTTTAACCCCTTGAGTATGATGATTTAACTCCGTGAGTATTATGATTCAGCCCCTTGAGTATGATGATTTAACTCCGTGAGTATTATGATTCAGCCCCTTGAGTATGATGATTTAACTCCGTGAGTATGATGATTTAGCCCCTTGAGTATGATGATTTAGCCCCTTGAGTATGATGATTTAACCCCTTGACCTTGAGTGTAATGATTTAACAGCTTGAGTATGATGATTTAACCTCTTCAGTATGAAGATTTAACCACTTGAGTACGACGACTTAACCCCTTGAATACGACGACTTAACCCCTTGAATACGACGACTTAACCCCTTGAATACGACGACTTAACCCCTTGAATACGACAACTTAATTCTTCAATTCGACGACTTAACCCCTTGAATACGACGATTTAACCCCTTGAATACGACGATTTAACCCCTTGAATACGACGACTTAACCCCTTGAATACGACGATTAAATCCTTGAATACGACGACTTAACCCCTTGAATACGACGACTTAACCCCTTGAATACGACGACTTAACCCCTTGAATACGATGCCGCCTTACTCAATGGTTTAATGATTCATAGATAAGACCTTACATTGAACACTAAGCTGTATTTACGACCATGGCATTTAAATAAGTTGACTGTAATATATTTAATGGCTAAAACTGTAGTGCCATGTTTACTTTGAACCGTCTAGAATGACCTTTAAATATATGTAAACAAAGCAGTGAATTATTTTTGTTTATTTTTGTAAGCAACGGTGGAAAGGGGGCCGAGACACTTAAAAGGGGGCCAAGACACTTAAAAGGGGGCCGAGACACTTAAAAGGGGGCCGAGACACTTAAAAGGGGGCCGAGACACTTAAAAGGGGGCATTATTTGACTCGTATCCACTTGTGTGTTTATTTTTGTGAGTAAAAGGTCGAAAAAAGAACATTTTATTCCTATCCACTTTTCTGTAGTTTTTGTAAGCAAGGGAGAGGACTGGGGCCGAATGACGAAAAAAGGGACATTATTTTATTCTTATCCACTTATCTATTTATTTTTGCAAGTGAAGGGTGGGAAGTTGCCCGAATGCCCCCCCCCCCCCCCCACCCACCCACACTACATACGGTACTGATACACATATTCCAAAAGGCGATATAATGCTAACTGTGAATTCCTGTATAAGACGCTTAGTATATGGATGGATGGATGGATGGATGCAATAATATGTAATAATAATAAACGCTTTATTAATAGAGTTGCAGCCGGTGGCTGAAAATATACAGACTTACATTTGATTTAGACATAATGATATAATATGCATTGAATACATTTACAGGACTGTACAGTACATAAATCAGGAGTTGTTTATTATTTTAACAATAGATGGGATGGTGCTGTTCTTATATCTATCGGTGCGGACTCTTATGGGCTGAATTTTGTTGTAGTGGCGGACTGTGCGAGTTGGGTGGGGGGCTGTAGGTGGCAGGAGGTGGCGAGGGTGGTGCAGTAGTCCACGGCCAAACCTTGCTAGTGCTTGGTGGTGGAGGTCACTGAGGGATGGCATTTCCAGGGTGAAGAGAGCATTGATGTATCCGGAGTAGTCTGTGCCGAGCATGATTCTGCAGGCCCTTTTCTGTACCTTCTCTAGCCGATGTTGTTGGGTGGAGTTGGGAGAAGACGACCAGGCTGGTGACACATACGTTAGTTTGGGGAGAATAAAGGCGTTGTAGATGGTCCTCAGCTCTGGCGTGGGTGTCTCAAGTGACCTAAGTGGTCGTACCATGTAGAGTCGGTACGAGGCTGCCTTGATTGTGTTGTTTACATGGGCCTTCCAGTCCAGTTTGTGGTCTTTGGTAACACCCAGGAGTTTGGCAGACTGCACTAACTGGAGAGGATGGGCACCCACTGTGACTGCTGGGGCTTGCACTGGAGTGGTGGCGGTTTTGATGTGCATGACTACGGTTTTGGTGTGGTTGATAGTGACCTTGTTTTCCGTAGTCCATGCCTGTAGCCTGTCCAGGGTGCCTTGTAGCTGTGAGTAGTCTGGTGTGGTGTTGTCCACTGTAACCCCCACAGTGCAGTCATCCGCGTATTTCCACCTGTGAGGAGTGTCCGATAGAGCGTCGTTGATCAGGATGAGGAAGCACAGTGGTCCTATCTTGGTCCCCTGGGGAACACCGCAGGTGAGGTGTTGGAATGTAAAGACAGAACCCTGGTACCTCACAGCCTGACGACGTCCACTCAAGAAATCAGTGAGCCATGAGACCAGGTTGGTGGGCAGCCCTAGTGCAATGGCCTTGTTGATAACAGTGCAGTGATCAACAAGGTCAAAAGCCTTCCTGAAGTCAACAAGGGCAACGGCCAGTGATGTCTTACGTTTCTGCAGGTTTTTGTGCAGGAAATCCAGAAAACTAACTAAGCAGTGTGATGTAGAGGAGGTCCTCATATTGCCAAACTGCTGTGGATCAACTAATTGATAGATTCTAGCAAATGCCCACTCAAAAACAAAGTCTTCACCGAGTAGACTGGGTATAGGGGTAATGGCAACTGGCCTGAGGTCGTTAGGGGACTGTGGGGTGGTGACCTTGGGGATAGGGGTGACAAATGCGGTTTTCCATTCATTTGGGCATTTGCTTTGTCTGAGAACATAAGAACATAAGAAAATAAGGAGTCTGCAATAGGCCGGTTGGCCTGTGCATGGCAGCTCCTGTCGAGAGTTACTACCACTCTCTATCATCCATAGATCTATCCAGCCTCCTTTTGAAACTTTCCAGCGTTCCAGTACTTACTACAAGGTTGCTAAGCTTGTTCCACTCGTCCACCACCCTATTTGTCAACCAGTTCCTTCCTATCTCCCTCCTAAACCTGAGGGATGCATTAATAATAGAACAGAGGGGGGTGGCAAGTTCGACTGCAAACTCCTTGTATATTTTGATTGGAAGGTCAATTGGGGTCGTGGAGCGTTTGGATTTAAATTTCAGGAGTTTGTTGGCGATTTCAAATGGTTGAACACTGGGAGGGGGGAGATAAGTAAGCTGGGAGGAGAGTGAGGTCAAGACTGGGTAGGGCGAACTTTGACAGTTTAAAGAGGCAGCTGAGAGAGGGGGTGTCCTGCTTGGCCGTGAAACCTGTCAAATGACACCGACCTGATAACGAGATCTGAGATTGCCGAGTTCCACGACAATTTAAATAGTGAGTTACTTAATGCACAAAGGCAGAACATACCATACAAAAAACTCAGATCAGACAACAATGACCCTAAATGGATTAATAATTATTTAAGGAACATCATTGGCCAAAGGAAGGCTATAGGTAGAAGGATAAATCGTGGCGAAATTCACCTCCAGGACTATTATAGGGTATTGGCGAGTAGGGTTAAAACCGAGATAAGGAAAGCAAAGAGGAATAATGAGGTAAGGATAGCAAGGGAGGCGAAGACAAACCCCAAAGGATTCTACCAAATGTATCAAACTAAAACACGAGAAACGATTGGACCAATACGGTCAGACACCGGCGAGCTCACTGATAACGACAGAGAAATGAGCAATAATTTGAATAAATATTTTTCAACAGTTTTCACCACCGAAAATTTAAACATGATACCCGAGGCACCGACTCTATTCAGAGATAGTGAAGAAAACAAATTAAGTGAGATAGTAGTGACTAGTAACGATGTTAGTAAGCAAATAGACAAACTAAAGCCTAATAAGTCACCTGGTCCCGATGAGATATTTGCCAGAGTATTAAAGGAATGTAAGGAAGAGCTTAGTATGCCCTTAGCAAAGTTGTTTAACATGTCCTTAAAAACAGGTGTAGTACCAGAATCCTGGAGGATAGCGAATGTAATACCGATTTTCAAGAAGGGGGATAGATCACTATCCTCTAACTACCGCCCAATCAGTTTAACATCAATAGTAGGCAAATTACTGGAAGCAATCATCTCAAACTCTATTCGAAATCACCTGGAGAAGCACAGATTGATCAATGATTCCCAGCATGGCTTCACAAGCGGACGCTCTTGCCTAACTAATCTATTAACATTCTTTTCATCAGTTTTCGAATCGGTGGACGAGGGGCACAATTATGATGTGGTATATCTCGACTTTAGCAAAGCCTTCGACAGAGTCCCCACGAAAGACTAATTAGAAAGGTAGAAGCACATGGCATCAAAGGTGACATCCTTAAATGGATTAGGGCGTGGTTACAGGACAGGAAACAGCGAGTGAGCATTAACGGCACTAAGTCCCATTGGAGCAACGTCACAAGTGGAGTTCCCCAAGGCTCAGTACTTGGACCATTATTATTTATTATATACATAAACGACATAGATATCGGCATAGACAGCAACATAAGTAAATTTGCTGATGACACTAAAATAGGACGTGTTATTAAATCTGACGAGGACTCGGCAAAACTACAGGAAGATCTAAACAAATTTTTCGAATGGTCTGAAAAATGGCAGATGAAATTCAACGTCGACAAATGTAAAGTACTCAGTATAGGAGATGTAAACAGGGAAACCAGATACCAGATGAACAACGATGCCATAGAGAAATCCGACTGCGAGAGAGATTTAGGAGTAATGATAAGTAGGAACCTTAAACCAAGTAAACAATGTGTTTTTGCTCGTAACAAGGCTAATAAAGTACTTGGGTTCATACAAAGGAGTGTTAGTTACAAGACTAGCGAGGTCATCGTAAAACTGTATCTTGCTTTTGTGAGACCACACCTGGACTACGCAGTTCAGTTCTCGTCACCGTATTACAGAATGGATATAGAATCCTTGGAAAGAATTCAGAGGAGAATGACAAGACTAATCCCGGGCATTAGGAACCTTGAATATAGAGACAGGCTAAAGCATCTTAATTTGCACTCCCTCGAGAGACGTAGAGTGAGGGGCGACCTGATAGAGGTGTATAAGTGGAAGGCAGGGCTAAACAAAGGGGACATTACAAAGGTACTCAATCTATCCAACCAGGAGCGAACTCGTAACAATGGTTTTAAATTAGATAAATTTAGATTTAGGCGTGAAATCGGTAAACACTGGTTTGGAAACAGAGTAGTGGATGATGGAACAAGTTACCAAATATCATCATTAACTCGAATATGCTGAATAGCTTCAAACATAGGTTGGATGCTTATATGAGCAATAAGGGTTGGGTGTAAACGGGACTGCCCAGTATGGGCCAATAGGCCCGCTGCAGTTTCCTCCATTCTTATGTTCTTATATGGTAGCAAAGTGGTTAATAATTATCTCAGCTGCCTCCTCACTAGGTAAATGTGAGATGAAAGGAAGTGTGGGAGACTGACGGTTAAGACCACAGAGATCTTTTACCTTGGAGTACCACTGACCGATGCCGACCTCCTTGAGGCCGTGAACTTTCCTGGGATAATAAGACTTCTTGGCTGACTTGATTTCCCTGATGACCTGGTTAAGTAGACTTTTGTACAGGCGGTTGTTGGTGTAGTATGCCTTGTTGCGCTGCTCAATTAGTCTTTTGATACGGGGTGTAATCCACAGGACATCATCGGAGTGGATCCTCAGTGTCTTGGCTGGAAAGAAGTGGTGGTAGGCTTTGGTGATAGTGTCCAGGTAATTATCCCACTTGTTCTGCACATCGTCTACCGTGATCTCTTCAGTCCAGGGATACCGGGTCACCCATTGTCCGAAACGCCGCATGGCAGAGTCAGGGGTAGATCGGTAAGTCCTGGTGACAACTGGCGGTCGTGAGATGGTAGGTGTAGGTGACCACAGTAGAGACAGGTGGGGGCTGCGCCCCATGGGAGGCAGCGGCCGGGGGGGAAGGTAGTGGTTGCCGAGATCAGTCATGATGAGGTCAAGGGTGGCATTCCCATGTGTGGGAAAGTCAACTATTTGTGCAAGGTGGAGCTGTTGGGTGATGTCACTGATGTCAAACTCATTAAAGTCACCGCATATCACTAGTTTAGTAGGGTGTGTCATACGGAGGCGAAGTTTTTTTTTTTGAGTTTGAAAAATCGGCCCATGGTATTAATGATGTAGTTCTATATGCAGAATCATGTGATATCTTCAGATTTGAAAAGTTTTCATTTTTTGCTAGGTAAATTTTAACTTGAAATCTTATGAAAATTCAGTATTCCCACCCTTTTACCAACACCACTAAATAGCTTATTTAAAGTAAAGTAAATGTATCAGGTTAATTTATTAGGATGAAAATGATCCAGAATAGTGAAACGAATGATCTTGACACATTTATTAAATTTAATATTCCTTTAGAAAACAAAATCATCAAATACAAAAACCGGTTTTACTACTACGACCCGGTGTTGCTGCACACCAAAGAGAACATGTCTTTCTTGCTTCTGTTTCTACTCATCACCTCCCTGCTGACCACCTGAGCTCGGATGTAGCCTTCCCTCCTCTCCTGGCTGCACACGTGACTGCTGGCCTCGCTCACTTGCTGTACACAACGCTCTATACTCTGGGTGTGCGAGGGCCAGGCAGGGACATGCATGGGGTTGTCCAGGAAAGCTCTGACTTGAACATTGGTGAGGCTGCAGGTAAGAGCGGGCTCACTGCCAGCCTGGATGTTATCCAGATCTATGAGATCAGTGAGGGTCTTGGCATTCCTAGATTGACTTGAGTCTTCCTGACCCTGAAGGAATCGTCACCAACTGATTCGTCATGCCCAGATCCTCTCATAAGTCTCATATCCAAGATCTTTTGACTGCCACTCTTCTCTCCTCCTCATCCCACTGCAGAGCATTGTCTGCAGAACTGCCTCGGGATGAGCATACCAGGAAGATCTCCTCGCAGTCTGCTCCACAATCTGAACAACCTTCTTGGCTGACTCCTCAGGAGCTCAAGCTGGAAGAGAACATGCCTCGGACCTTCGGAGAACGATGACTTGACCTTGGTGTTGAACCAATTTGCAAGTAGACACTCACGATGAATTGGACAATAAGTCTCAGGTTGTGAAGCTGGTTCCTTTCAGTTTATGATGAGCGACCAAATTCTGCAGAACCTGAGAGCTGTTGTGAGCCACCTAGAATGTGAGACTGGACCTATCTGCAGGTAAGCAAGTCTATCAGGCATGACCCCAGTTTTGATGGCACTGCAAATCATGTATCCATAGTACTGGTCAGTACTCAGGTCGTCAATGACAGTATGTGCAAGCTCAACGAGTGGAGGGCCAACTGTGATTTTTTCAAAGCTCGGATTTATTTCTAACTCAGTGGCAGAGTCCAGCATCCTGCCAAGAGAACCAGACCATCTGTTGTTTGAAAGAGTCTTGCCATCCAGCTCCTGGATCAGATGTCTGAGTGGCAACTCGTTGGTGTGGAGGTCACAAACAATCCAGACCAGCTTCCTCCCAATCTTCCGCTCTATCCACTGTATGACCCCCCTTGCCACCCTGTGTTCGTGTTGGTGCTGTCCCCTCCAATGGCCTGCAGGGTCTGGTCTACGTTCCTCTCTCTGAGCCAGTTCACAATGTTATCGGCCACTATCTCAGCTGGTTTCCTGATGTCATCTTTCTCTGGAGTGAAATGCCACAAATACTTCCCTCCTGGTTCACTGTAGCAGGAGTAGTGTTCCTCCTTCACCATGGCAGGGAACAACTTGTCAGAATCTCCAACTTTCATGAACACTTTAGTGTCATCCCTTCTCCCATCAAAGAACAAACAATTGATTCCATTTTCTTTTATCCCCTTATCAAACTCCTCTTCTAGGTTACTGACAAGTTTCTCCTGAGCTCTTCTTACTTTGTTATGATCTATCACCAGGTGAACATCATCAGGTGTTATCAAACCACCGTCAACCCAGGCAGCTGTTGCTATCTGCAGTTTCTCTTGAGACCAGTGTGGTGTCGCATGCTGGCCAGAGCTATGCTCGGGATATCTTTTCCTATTTCCGAATCTTATGCCTGGAAGGTTTGGGATCATTATTTTCAAGTTAGGACAAAGTCACCATTCTCCTGGTCAGCACTCGGATCAGCCATGGGGAAGTCATTACAACCTGAATCAGCTTTGACTCAATCATCGGCCTTTTACTCACCCTGGGCCTTCTCAAGTCTCTTTTTCCTCGGCAACTCTTTCTCCTCTTCTGTCTCTCTGTGGCAGCCTCCTGTCTCTTGGACTCCGGAATATCTTGGCTAGAAATCATGAGAGCCCCTATACTGCCAGTCTTCTCTCTGTGCTTTGACAAATGCCAGTTCGATCATAGGAATCTTCAGTTCACGCTTGCAAATACAGGAGATGTGGGCCTCGGATTTACAGTCACGATCGCATCCAAACTCAGGACAGAGAACAATTGGGCACTTGCACGTAATTATGTCAAATAACTGGTCCAGTTGCTTGGCAAAGCTGTCTTTAACTGCAAGTTTTTCTCTCCCAAGAGAGATATCTCTTGCCTTTTCCCAACTGGCTAGCAGTCTCTCACTAATCTTCTTCTGACTTGTTATGACTGGAGGCTTGAACTGAGCGTTAGGCCAGAGGTACTGTGCCAAGACAGTCGGTCATATCACTGGCAATGTCTTGAGCCAGTAAGTTCTTTTGGTTCTTTTCACTGATTTGCCTGATTAAAACACCGTATCTCAAAGCATCTCTCAATGTAGGCAACTCCGACTTCAGGAGCTCTTTCCCAGACCCAAGATAGTGACTGAGATGGCTGGATTTTTGGTTCCTCGTCCTGACACAAGAAGCCATCGCAAATATTATCAACTTATAAATGCATCAGAATCTGAAACAGAAAAATATATTGTTAGTTGGGTTGTTAAAGAATGAAGTCAGAAAGCAATGTTCACTATTTAATTGTAATGCACTAATGCAGCTGTACGTTAGATTTTCGATAAATTTCACGCTAAAATTTACCTAGCAAAAGGTTGCAAAATATTGAAACTGAAATTATTTTCTGTTTATATACACTAAAATCTACCAAAAAAGTGATAGGCCATTAGTTTTAGCTGATCTTCCCTCCTATGACACACCCTACTAGTTTAGCACATGAAAATTTGGATCTCAGGGAGTCAGCAGTGTCTATTATATGAGTAATCAGTACATTGGCGGTTGGTGCGCGGGGGGGGGGTGGTGATAGCAAACACAAACAATGAGGGAGGCAAGCTGGCGAGGGTGGGAGGTGGGAGTGACCTGAACCCACAAGGCTTCTACATCTTCAGGTACATTAACACCTAGGTGTGATGGTTTAAGGTCACTGCAACAGTACAGCACTACACCCCCACCTCTCCTGTCCTTTCTAAGGTGGTGAAATAACTCATAGTTTTCTATGGCACAGATCTCAGGAACAATTTGCCACGCCTCGGTAATCGCCACAATACCTGCACCAACTGACTTCACTGTGACACTGACCTCCTCCACCTTGTTGTATAAAGATGTGACATTGGACAGCAGTAGGGATGGTAGGCTGTACCATAGTCGCGGCACTTCATAGCGAGTACACTGTCTTTCAGGCACTGGCTTAACTTTCTTTTGCATGCTCGGTGTGATGATAGGGATTCGTCTGGGAATGCGGCGACCCCGTCTGCAGCCGCGGTTATGAAAGATTTTCAGCGCCTTTAGTAGAGTGATGGTGTGGGGTGGAGGATAGCCAGCACCAGACTTCAGCCGAAACAGGTCGGTGCGACGATATCGTGGCACTGGAATAGACATATTCACAAGTCTGGCACTTACAGTCACTGACACCTTGAGAATACGCACTGTCTACCCGTAAAAGTACTGAACTGCCTTAAATAACTACAGGTCGACGTGATGACCTTGGCTGCTACAGAGCGCCAGGAGACACGTCCTCACTCAGTGAGGTCACTAAGGTGTATGTATGGTTGGATGAATGGATGGATGGATGTATATATGTATGGATGGATGGAACAGTAAATGACAGACAATTAACACCAAAAGCAATAATAATAATAATAATAATAATAATAGTTTGATGAGAAAGAATAAGAAAACAATAAGAAGAATTAAAGTAAAGAAAAAGAACAGTTTAACGAAGAAGAAGAAACAAGAACACCCACAATAACAAGAAACAACAACAACACCAACCACAAAATAACCACCATCACAACAACAACAACCACAACAATCACAGCAAGAAAAACAACCACCATCACAATAAAGTCTACAACAACAACAAAACAACCACCAAAAAACAACCATCATCACAAACAACCACCACAACAATCACAACAACAAAAACAACCACATATACAACCACCGAACCAAAAAACAACCACCACCAATAAACAACCACCACCACCACCACAACAACAACCACAACCACCAAAAAACAACCACAACACGTCCAGGGATTCAACTAACCAGAACTTTAGCATAAAACTAGATATTTTTCCGCCTTAGTTATTATCAGTGGTGGAGTGACCTCGAACTGACTCACTCCATTGGCTGACTCATCTCTTATCACCCCTTCAATATCTATCTATGTCTTTGTTTAGCTGTACATATATCTCTGTCTGCTTGTCTATCTATGGTTATCTGTCTAATATGTCTTTATCTATCTGGTCAGCGCCTGGCGTTTCCCTTCTGCCATCATTTACCAGCTCGTGTTAGCTACGCCAGACGGTCGTTCGCCTGCCATCAGCCTCTTGTGACTTGACATCGTTTAGAATTATTAGTTAATTGGTAACGATGTGTGAGTAGTCAGTGTTGCCAGAAGCGTGGATGTGTGATTGTTGGCTGTTGGTAACAGTTGGTGGGTGACAGCAGTGTTGCCAGAACCAACGCGTCATCATTTATTGGGTGATAGCAGTGTTACTACGCGAACAGTAGAAGTATGAGAAACAAAATGGATGATATTAGGGCCTTGGTATGTACCGAAAAAATCGATATAATAGCATTCACTGAAACATGGATCAACCTAGACTCACGTGAGTTGCCGATCGAATACCAAATTGCGGGTTACAAACTGTTCCACACCGATAGGCAGACCAGGAAAGGAGGCGGAGTAGCAATCTATGTTAGGTATAATCTGAAGTGTGAAATAAATAAGGAAATAAAAACTGAGCGGAATACAGAAACAATTTGGATAGAATTAATCGACGGTAGGGAAAAATTAATAACAGGAGTAATATATAGACCTTCCAATCTTGATAGAGTTAATGAGCGACTTATCTGGGATGAAATGCGCAGGGCTTCCACACACAACAAAGTCTGTATAGTAGGCGACTTTAACCTTGGCCAAATAGATTGGACTGACCTTATGGGTAACTCAGAATCAGAGGATTTTCTCGAGACGATCCAAGACTGTTTCCTAAGTCAACATATAACCGAACCCACCTGGGGTAATAATATACTCGATTTAGTTCTGTCGAACAGAGAAAACCTCATTAGCAATGTCGAGGAAGGGAACGAACTTGCAAACAGCGATCACAAAGAAATTAGATTCCAGTTAGATTTTCAGGGCAGACGTAAGGAAAATTCCACTAAAGTACCAGATTTCAGAAGGGCAAACTTTGACAGTTTAAAGAGGCAGCTGAGAGAGGGGGTGTCGCGCTTGGCCGTGAACCTGACAGATGACTCGGACCTGATAACGAGATCTGAGATTGCCGAGTTCCACAACAATTTAAATAATGAGTTACTTAATGCACAAAGGCAGAACATACCATACAAAAAACTCAGATCAGACAACAATGACCCTAAATGGATAAATAATTATTTAAAGAACATCATTGGTCAAAGTAAGGCTATAGGTTGAAGAATACAGCGTGGAGAAATTTACCTCCAGGATTATTATAAGATATTGGCGAGTAGGGTTAAAACCGAGATAAGGAAAGCCAAGAGGAATAATGAGGTAAGGATAGCAAGGGAGGCGAAGACAAACCCCAAAGGATTCTTCCAAATGTATCAAACTAAAACACGAGAAAAGATTGGACCAATACGGTCAGATACCGGCAAGCTCACAGATAACGACGGAGAAATGAGCAATAATTTGAATAAATATTTTTCAACAGTTTTCACCACCGAAAATTTAAACATGATACCCGAGGCACCGACTCTATTCAGAGATAGTGAAGAAAACAAATTAAGCGAGATAGTCGTGACTAGTAACGATGTTAGTAAGCAAATAGACAAACTAAAGCCTAATAAGTCACCTGGTCCCGATGAGATATTTGCCAGAGTATTAAGGGAATGTAAGGAAGAGCTTAGTATGCCCTTAGCAAAGTTGTTAAACATATCCTTAAAAACAGGTGTAGTACCAGAATCCTGGAGGATAGCGAATGTAATACCGATTTTCAAGAAAGGGGATAGATCACTATCCTCTAACTACCGCCCAATCAGTCTAACATCAATAGTAGGCAAATTACTGGAAGCAATCATTTCAAACTCTATTCGAAATCACCTGGAGAAGCACCGATTGATCAATGATTCCCAGCATGGCTTCACAAGCGGACGTTTGTCTAACTAATCTATTAACATCTTTTCATCAGTTTTCGAATCGGTGGACGAGGGGCACGATTATGATGTGGGTATATCTCGACTTTAGCAAAGCCTTCGGACAGAGTCCCCCACGAAAGACTAATTAGAAAGGTGGAAGCACATGGCATCAAAGGTAACATCCTTAAATGGATTAGGGCGTGGTTACAGGACAGGAAACAGCGAGTGAGCATTAACGGCACTAAGTCCCATTGGAGCAACGTCACAAATGGAGTTCCCCAAGGCTCATTACTTGGACCATTATTATTTATTATATACATAAACGACATAGATATCGGCATAGACAGCAACATAAGTAAATTTGCTGATGACACTAAAATAGGACGTGTTATTAAATCTGACGAGGACTCCTCAAAACTACAGGAAGATCTAAACAAATTTTTCGAATGGTCTGAAAAATGGCAGATAAAATTCAACATGGACAAATGTAAAGTACTCAGTATAGGAGATGTAAACAGGGAAACCAGATACCAGATGAACAACGATGCCATCGAGAAATCCGACTGCGAGAGAGATTTAGGAGTAATAATAAGTAGGAACCTTAAGCCAAGTAAACAATGTGTTTTTGCTCGTAACAAGGCTAATAAGTACTTGGGTTCATACAAAGGAGTGTTAGTTACAAGACTAGCGAGGTCATCGTAAAACTGTATCTTGCGCTTATGAGACCACCTAGTTCGCAGTTCAGTTCTGGTCACCGTATTACAAGAATGAATATAGAATTCTTGGAAAGAATTCAGAGGAAATAAAACAAGACTAATCCCGGGCATTAGGAACCTTGAGTATAGAGACAGGTTAAAGCATCTTAATTTGCACTCCCTTAGAGACGTAGAAGCGGGGGCGACCTGATGAGGTGTATAAGTGGAAGTCAGGGCTAAACAAAGGGGACATTACAA
The DNA here is from genome assembly GCF_018991925.1 of Homarus americanus. Taxonomy (NCBI): domain Eukaryota; kingdom Metazoa; phylum Arthropoda; class Malacostraca; order Decapoda; family Nephropidae; genus Homarus; species Homarus americanus. The sequence continues at coordinate 523,145 of NW_024730958.1, forward strand.
AAGGTACTCAAACTATCAACCAAGGAGCGAACTTCGTAACAATGGTTTAAAATTAGACAAATTTAGATTTAGGCGTGAAATAGGTAAGCCTGGTTTGGAAACAGAGTGAGTGGATGGAATGGAACAAGGATTACCAAATATTATCATTAACTCGAATCGCTGGATAGCTGAAACATAGGTTGGATGCTTATATGAGCAATAGAGGGTTGGGTGTAAGCGGGACTGCCCAGTATGGAGCCCAATGGACCCTTTGCAGTTTCCTCCATTATTGTATTTCTTATGTTCTTACCAATGGCAGACATATCTTAGTGGTGTTGGTTTGATAGCAGCGTTGGTAAATATGTCTCGTGGCTTGTAGCAGTGTTACCAGAAACAGGGAGGTGGTTTGGTGGTCTCTAGATCCAGCGGCCGCCTACAGGTCTTGCTTGGTTCACGGCCAGGCACCCACAGGTCAATTTTTTTTCTTTTCTTTTTTTACGGGTAATAGCCCACCCGGGGACAGGTTACTACTTCTAATAATAAATATATAAATGTCATAAAAAATAATAATATTAAAGAACTATAAAAATAAATAAAAATCAATAGTGAGAAACAATATATGTATGTTGTGTTGTCAATAGTAAGAGAAGCAATTGAGACCCTGCAATTGTGTGTAAATGAGGCAGAAAGTCAGATCAGCAACCTGGGACTTGGTCACAATTTTCGTGATGCCATATGGCAGCAGGGTCTACCATTAGACAACACATAATGCTTCCAATATCTTCCTAGGCGGTAGTACTCCTGTTTGGTAGCTGCCTACTACCATGTGAATGGGTACAGAAATATTTGGTTAGGTAATTAAAGAAGGTCGAATACAGGTGTCATCCTATGGGACCCACTTATAATGTTACCAAACACGGGGAGACATCTTCAGTGTTCTTAGTGGGGGTGTTGGTAGCTATGTTTAGTGGCTGGAAGTAGTGTTACCAGAAGCAAGGAGTTGACCTGGTTGTGTGAGTGACAGCAGTGTTACCAGAGGCAAGGAGTTGACCTGGTTGTGTGAGTGATGAGTGATAGCAGTGTTACCAGACGCAGTTAGGTTTACGCCAAGTGATTTACTTCCCGAAATAAGAAGCTTCACATCTGACAACACTGATAAGGCCTCAACCCCCCGCCACTGCTGAACGTTGTTAAGTACCATTTACAGTGTGTTCTTCCTATATATCACTCATAATATCAAATTGTATAAGTCAGCAGGTGTTTGAGGGCGCAGGTGTGTGTAATGGTCAGCATGCTCGCCTCGCTAGCAAGTGAACCCAGGTTCGATCCCCGGGCAGGGGAACTATGGGCAAGTTACTTTATGCCATTTGCCTCTGTCTACCCAGCAGTAATTGGGGACCTGGATGTTAATCGATTTGCGGATCGTGTTCCGGGGTAATGGTTAGCCAGTGCAGTTGGCGAGTTGTCCGGTCTTCTCGGACTATTCCTTGACACTGGGTCACTCAGCTCGTTAACTCAGTGTGTGGTTGTTGTGTTGGCGACAGCTTATACACCTTTAACAAATTCACGCCTAGGTGGCCTGGGCCGGCCATCCTCGTTACATGAGGGGCAGCCATTATTATATTAATATTAATAATAATAATTAACGGTTTATTGAAAAAGTTCTGCAGCCCGAAGGCCAAAAATATACATTAGACAAAAATGACTTATTACATACAAAGACATGGGGTGGGTGGATCATTTAACAAAGGCTTTCATTACTAAGAGGAGAGGAAACATGAATTGAACATACAAATATACTGTAGTTTACAGTTGATGGCCCGGGCTGGTCTTGCCTACTGTGTGAGGTCACGTGGTGCAGTAACTCATCCATAGGTATTGATATGACGGACCTCATGTGGTCATAAGAAAATAAGGAGTCTGTAATAGGTCGGTTGGCCTGTGCATGGCAGCTCCTGTCGAGAGTTACTACCACTCTCTATCATTCATGAATCTATCTAGCCTCCTTTTAAAACTTTCCAGCGTTCCCGCACTTACTACAAAGTTGCTAAGCTTGTTCCACTCGTCCACCAACCTATTTGTGAACCAGTTCCTTCATATCTCCCTCCTAAACCTAAACTTATCCAACTTAAACCGTTGTTCGAGTCCTATCCTGCTCGATATTATAAGAACTTTATCTACTGTATATCCCCTTTATTGATTCCTTTCACCCACTTAAATGCTTCCATCATATTTCACTCTTCGTCTTTCTAGGGAATGCAAGTTTAGTTTCTTTAGCCTATCTTGATATGGACGGTTTCTAAGTCCCGGAATCATTTTCGTCATTCTTCGCTGCACCGACTCTAGTGAATTGATATCCATTCTATAATAGGGGCACCCAGAACTGAACCGCATAATCGAGGTGCGGCCTGACTAGCGCAAGATAAGTTGCAATATGACCTCTGCACTCTTATTACTTACACTTCTAGATATAAACCAATACTCTGTTTGCCTTATTTCGAAAATTAACGCACTGTTTTCTAGGCCGGGTCCGGGCTTACAAGTACCCCTAAGTCTCTTTCACAAGTCGACTTCTCTAGGTCGATGTTGTTAAGGCTGTATACATTGACAGTATTTGTTCTTCCAATATTAAGTACGCTGCACTTGCTGGTGTTGAATTTCATTTGCCATTTTTCTGACCACTCCTGCAGTGTATTTAAATCCTCCTGTAGTGCATTTGCATCCTGCCCTGAATGGAGACACCCGTTGGTGTGGTGTTCATGTGGTGCAGTAACTCATCCATAGGTATTGATATGACGGACCTCATGTGGTCATGGAGACACCGGGTGGTGTGGTGTTCATGTGGTGCAGTAACTCAGCCATGGGTGTTGATGTGAAAAACCTCACGTGGTAGTACAGGTGTTGGAGGGCTCGCAGGTGTGTGTGTGTGTGTGTGTGTGTGGTAGTACAGGTGTGTGAGGGCACACAGGTGTGTGTGTGTGTGGTAGTACAGGTGTGTTATTGGAAGGGTCAGCCACTAAGTCGAGGAAACTGGCAGGTGTGTGTGAGTCATGTCTTACCCTGAGGCTCTCTCAAAGTACACCACCAGCCATCAGTCAAGATAAAATCGTCTTATCTTGTATATTATTAATTAATTACATGTTTACAGGACCCACTTCAGGTAACGTGATAGTACTCGCTCACCCTCTACAGGTATATATACTAGTTAGTATCATCCATATATCCACACTATATTATGTACATCTATGCGTTATACCAACATATCCACACTATTATGTACATCTATCCGTTATACCAACATATCCACACTATATTATGTACATCTATCCGTTATACCAACATATCCACACTATATTATGTACATCTATCCGTTATACCAACATATCCACACTATATTATGTACATCTATCCGTTATACCAACATATCCACACTATATTATGTACATCTATCCGTTATACCAACATATCCACACTATATTATGTACATCTATCCGTTATACCAACATATCCACACTATATTATGTACATCTATCCGTTATACCAACATATCCACACTATATTATGTACATCTATCCGTTATACCAACATATCCACTATATTATGTACATCTATCCGTTATACCAACATATCCACACTATATTATGTACATCTATCCGTTATACCAACATATCCACACATATTATGTACATCTATCCGTTATACCAACATATCCACACTATATTATGTACATCTATCCGTTATACCAACATATCCACACTATATTATGTACATCTATCCGTTATACCAACATATCCACTATATTATGTACATCTATCCGTTATACCAACATATCCACACTATATTATGTACATCTATCCGTTATACCAACATATCCACACTATATTATGTACATCTATCCGTTATACCAACATATCCACACTATATTATGTACATCTATCCGTTATACCAACATATCCACACTATATTATGTACATCTATCCGTTATACCAACATATCCACACTATATTATGTACATCTATCCGTTATACCAACATATCCACACTATATTATGTACATCTATCCGTTATACCAACATATCCACACTATATTATGTACATCTATCCGTTATACCAACATATCCACACTATATTATGTACATCTATCCGTTATACCAACATATCCACACTATATTATGTACATCTATCCGTTATACCAACATATCCACACTATATTATGTACATCTCTCCGTTATACCAACATATCCACACTATATTATACTGTATATAAATCTATCAGTCTGTCTGTCTGTCTGTCTGTTTCTTTAACTATGATTTTATTTACCTGTTTATATATATAAATATAAACGTAAATGTATAGACAAAGATAGATAGATAGATGGATAGATAGATGGATAGATAGATAGGTAGATGGATAGAAAAGTAGATTGTACATAATAAGTAATTGAATATATAGAAATAGTAAATAGACAGACATATGTTGGTAGATGGACAGACCGATAGATGGACAGATAGACAGAAACGATTGAGAGATGGACAGATATATATTTGTAACATTATATAACCCAGCGAAAGTGTTAGAGGTATGACGTCACACACATATAGAGTGATGATTGGTGGAAAGTTTACGTTGGTGTAATGAGGGTGTGTGTGTGTATGTGTGTGTGTGTGTGTGTGTGTGTGTGTGTGTGATAGGTGTTGTGTGCACCTGTGTGTCGTGCGTGTAATACCTGTATGTGTGTGTGTGTGTGTGTGTGTGTGTGTGGATCAGGAACAGACATACAGAGGCAGTGTCTATACAGTATGTACACTACACTAATAGACAGACAGACAGACAGACAGACATCACCAGCACGTGTAACCGAAATCAATATCCACAACTTTCACATGACGTCATCACATACATACATACATACATACATACTGTACATACATACATACATACATACATACATACATACATACAAGTACACATACGCACATACCTTCATTTTTCAAAAACAATAACAACAACAACTTCCACATGGCGTCATGATTACGCCAACATGACGTCATAACGGAAGTGTGGGTGGTGGCTGACCTTGAGAGACGCTACTGCGCTAGGGAGTCACGGCTGGACACTTTGTTTACTTCTGATGATTATTTTAATTTATTGTAATTTTGGAGAGACAGACAGACAGACAGACAGACAGACAGACAGACAGACAGACAGAAAAAGATTGCTATAGTGTTGCGTTTTAGGGTGACGAGAGGAGAGAGAGAGAGAGAGGAAGAGAGAGATAGATAGATAGATAGATAAGGACTTAGAAGAAAATAGAATACTAAACAAAGAAATAAACCTTTATTTTGACCGTCTTGGCTGTTTCATAACACTGTGTGAATCACCCGGGGGAACCCCGTCACGGTATACGAACTGTTAACCTCTCAACCCCCCTCTTTTCTCCCCCACACCCTCTTTCCCTCCCCACCCCTCTTTCCTCCCCACACCCCCCCCTCACACCCCCTCTTCCCCTCCCCACACCCCCCTTTCCTCCCACCCCCCCCTTCCTCCCACACTCTTCTCCCCACACCCCCCCTCCCACACCCCTTTCCCCTCCCCACCCCTCTTTTCCTCCCACACCCCCCCTTCCCTCTCCCCACACACCCCCCCTCTTTCCCTCCCCACACCCCCTCTTTCCCCTCCCCACACCTCTTCCTCTCTCTCCCCACACCCCCCTCTTTCTCCCCCCACACCCCCCTCTTTCCCCTCCCACACCCCCCCTCTTTCCTCCCACACCCCCTTCTTTCCCTACCCTTCCCATTACCCTCCCTTTTCCTCCTCCCTACCCCTCCCCTTTCTCTCAATCTCTATTCTCCCCCTCTCTTCCCTCCCCCCTCTTTTCTCTCCTCCCCCCTTATTGTAATGTTCATCATGGTTTTTGTTACCAGAATATGACGTACTTCTGCAAGACTGATATGGTGGTGTGGGGTGGTGGTTGTTGTGGTGGTGGGGTGGTGGTGGTGGTTGTTGTGGTGGTGGTGGTTGTGGGAACTATTCTGATGGTAGGTGCAAATTATGGTGGTTGTGATTTTTGTTATGGGAGTGGTAGGGAATTGTGTAGGTTGTGATTGTTGTGGTTGGAACTGTTCTGATGGTGGTAGAACAAATTGTGGTGGTCGTGATTTTTGTTGTGGTGATTGTGATTTTTTTGGTTATGGGTATTGTGGTGGTGGTTGTAGCGGTAAGTCTAATGGTATTGGTTGCTGGTGGTTGTCGCAGTTGTTGTAGCTGTAGGAATTGTGGTGGTTGTTATTGTGGTTGTGGGAATGTTTGTGGTGGTGGTTGTGGGAATGTTTGTAGGTGGTTGTGGTAATGGTTGTGGTGGTAGTTGATGTGGCTGTGGAAATCGTTGTAATTGTGGTTGATGTGAGAATTATGATGGTGATTGATGTGGTGGTGGTTGTTATTGAATAGTGTTTTCCCCCCCTCTCTCTCCGTTTTCATCTTTACACACTTATTGACTCAGTTATGGTGACTGTGTGTGCTGTAGTGTAAGGGTGAGTGTATGTCTGTCTGTTTGTCTGTTCTGTCTGTCTCTGTCTGTCTCTGTCTGTTCTGTCTGTTCTGTCTGTCTCTGTCTGTTTTGGGTGTCTCTATCTGTTCTGTCTGTCTCTGTCTGTTCTGTCTGTCTCTGTCTGTCTTCTGTCTGTCTCTGTCTGTTCTGTCTGTCTCTATCTGTTCTGTCTGTCTCTGTCTGTTCTGGTCTGTCTCTGTCTGTTCTGTCTGTCTCTGTCTTGTCTCTGTCTGTTCTGTCTGTCTCTCTGTCTGTTCTTTCTGTCTCTGTCTGTTCTGTCTGTCTCTGTCTGTTCTGTCTGTCTCTCAGTCTGTTCTGTCTGTCCTGTCTGTTCTGGTCTGTCTCTGTCTGTTCTGTCTGTCTCTGTCTGTTCTGGTCTGTCTTGTCTGTTCTGTCTGTCTCTGTCTGTTCTGTCTGTCTCTGGCTGTTCCTGTCTGTCTCTGTCTGTCTCTGTCTGTCTCTGTCTGTTCTGTCTGTCTCTGTCTGTCTTGTCTGTCTCTGTCTGTCTCTGTCTGTTCTGTCTGTCTCTGTCTGTTTTGGGTGTCTCTATCTGTTCTGTCTGTCTCTGTCTGTTCTGGTCTGTTCTTATCTGTCTCTGTCTGTCTCTGTCTGTTCTTGTCTGTCTCTCTGTCTGTCTCTATCTGTTCTGTCTGTCTCTGTCTGTTCTGGCTGTCTCCAGTCTGTTCTGTCTGTCTCTGTCTGTTTTGGGTGTCTCATCTGTTCTGTCTGTCTCTGTCTGTTCTGTCTGTCTCTGTCTGTTCTGTCTGTCTCTGTCTGTTTTGGCTGTCTCTGTCTGTTCTGTCTGTCTCTGTCTGTCTCTGTTCGTCTCTGTCTGTTCTGTCTGTCTCTGTCTGTTCTGTCTGTCTCTGTCTGTTTTGGGTGTCTCATCTGTTCTGTCTGTCTCTGTTTGTTCTGTCTTCTCTATCTGTTCTGTCTGTCTCTGTCTGTTCTGGCTGTCTCTGTCTGTTCTGTCTGTCTCTGTCTTGTTGGGTGTCTCTATCTGTTCTTGTCTGTCTCTGTCTGTCTCTGTCTGTTCTGTCTGTCTCTGTTCGTTCTGTCTGTTCTGTCTGTCTCTGTCTGTTTCGGTGTCTCTGTCTGTTCTGTCTGTCTCTGTCTGTTCTGTCTGTCTCTGTCTGTTCTGTCTGTCTCTGTCTGTTCTGTCTGTCTCTGTCTGTTCTGTCTGTCTCTGTCTGTTCTGGCTGTCTCTGTCTGTCTCTGTCTGTCTCTCTTGTCTGTCTCTGTCTGTTCTGTCTGTCTCTGTCTGTTTGGCTGTCTCTGTCTGTTCTGTCTGTCTCTTCGTCTGTTTTGGGTGTCTCTATCTGTTCTGTCTGTCTCTGTCTGTTCTGTCTGTTCTGTCTGTCTCTTGTCTGTTTTGGGTGTCTCTGTCTGTTCTGGTCTGTCTCTGTCTGTCTCTGTCTGTCTCTGTCTGTTCTGTCTGTCTCTGTCTGTTCTGTCTGTCTCTGTCTGTTCTGGCTGCTCCTGTCTGTTTGTTCTTCATCTGTCTGTTTTGTTTGTCTGTTCTGGCTGCCCTTGTCTGTCTCTGTCTGTCTCTGTCTGTTCTGTCTGTCTGTCTGTTCTGGCTGTCTTGTCTGTGTCTGTCTTTCCCTGTCTGTTTTGGCTGTCTCTATCTGTTCTTGGTCTTGTCTTCTGCTCATCTGTCTCTGGCTGTTCTGTCTGTTCTGTCTGTTCTGTCTGTTCTGTCTGTCTCTGTCTGTTCTGGCTGTCTCTATCTGTTCTGGCTGTCTCTGTCTGTTTTGGGTGTCTCTATCTGTTCTGTCTGTCTCTGTCTGTCTCTGTCTGTTCTGTCTGTCTCTGTCTGTTCTGTCTGTCTCTGTCTGTTTTGGGTGTCTCTATCTGTTCTGTCTGTCTCTGTCTGTTCTGTCTGTCTCTGTCTGTTCTGTCTGTCTCTGTCTGTTCTGTCTGTCTCTGTCTCTTGTTGTCTGTATGTTTATTTGCGTCATAACTTTTATCTCTGCTTATGTCTGTTATTTTGTGTTTGTTTGTTTGTGTTTGTGTCTTCTGTTTGCCATGTCCTATTGATGTTCTTGTTTGTTTACACGTTTCTGGCTTACTGTGTCTGTCTGTCTGTCTGTCTGTCTGTGTCTTCTGGTGACCGTCAGGCTGTGTCGTGTCTGTTCGTCTGTCTGTCTGTGTGTCTGTCTGTCTGTGTCTTCTGGTGACTGTCAGGCTGTGCCGTGTCTGTCTGTCTGTCTGTTCTGTGTGTCTGTCTGTCTGTGTCTTCTGGTGACTGTCAGGCTGTGTCGTGTCTGTCTGTCTGTCTGTCTGTCTGTCTGTCTTCTGGTGACTGTCAGGCTGTGTGTCGTGTCTGTCTGTCTGTCTGTGTGTCTTCTAGTGACTGTCAGGCTGTGTCGTGTCTGTCTGTCTGTCTGTCTGTGTGTCTTCTAGTGACAGTCTGGCTGTGTCGTGTCTGTCTGTCTGTCGTCTGTGTGTCTTCTGGTGACTGTCAGGCTGTGTCGTCTGTCTGTCTGTCTGCTGTCTGTCTGTGTGTCTTCTAGTGACTGTCAGGCTGTGTCGTGTCTGTCTGTCTGTCTGTCTGTCTGTGTCTTCTGGTGACTGTCAGGCTGTGTCTGTCTGTCTGTCTGTCTGTCTGTGTGTCTTCAGTGACAGCTGGCTGTGCCGTCTGTCTGTCTGTCTGTCTGTGTGTCTTCTGGTGACTGTCAGGCTGTGTCGTGTCTGTCTGTCTGTCTGTCTGTGTGTTCTGGTGACTGTCAGGCTGTCCGTGTCTGTCTGTCTGTCTGTCTGTTCGGTGTCTTCTGGTGACTGTCTGGCTGTGTCGTGTCTGTCTGTCTGTCTGTCTGTCTGTGTCTTCTGGTGACTGTCAGGCTGTGTCGTGGCCTGTCTGTCTGTCTGTCTGTGTGTCTTCTAGTGACTGTCAGGCTGTGTCTGTCTGTTCTGTCTGTCTGTCTGTGTGTCTTCTGTGACTGGGCTGTGTCGTGTCTGTCTGTCTGTCTGTCTGTGTGTTCTGGTGACTGTCAGCTGTGTCGTGTCTGTCTGTCTGTCTGTCTGTGTGTCTTCTGGTGACTGTCAGGCTGTGTCGTGTCTGTCTGTCTGTCTGTCTGTCTGTGTGTCTTCTGGTGACTGTCAGGCTGTGTCTGTCTGTCGTCTGTCTGTCTGTCTGTGTGTCTTCTGGTGACCAGGCTGTGTCTGTCTGCTGTCTGTCTGTCTGTCTGTGTGTCTTCTGTCTGTCAGGCTGTGTCTGTCTGTCTGTCTGTCTGTCTGTGTGTTCTAGTGACAGTCTGGCTGTGTCGTGTCTGTCTGTCTGTCTGTTCTGTGTCTTCTGGTGACTGTCAGGCTGTGTCGTGTCTGTCTGTCTGTCTGTCTGTCTGTGTGTTCTAGTGACTGTCAGGCTGTGTCGTGCCTGTCTGTCTGTCTGTCTGTCTGTGTCTTCGGTGACTGTCAGGCTGTGTCGTGTCTGTCTGTCTGTCTGTTCTGTGTCTTCTAGTGACTGTCAGGCTGTGTCGTGTCTGTCTGTCTGTCTGTCTGTGTGTCTTCTAGTGACAGTCAGGCTGTGTCGTGTCTGTCTGTCTGTCTGTCTGTGTGTCTTCTGGTGACTGTCAGGCTGTGTCGTGTCTGTCTGTCTGTCTGTCTGTCTGTCTGCTTTCTGTGACTGTCAGGCTGTGTCGTGTCTGTCTGTCTGTCTGTCTGTGTGTCTTCTAGTGACTGTCAGGCTGTGTCGTGCTCTGTCTGTCTGTCTGTCTGTGTGTCTTCTAGTGACAGTCAGGCTGTGTCGTGTCTGTCTGTCTGTCTGTCTGTGTGTCTTCTGGTGACTGTCAGGCTGTGTCATGTCTGTCTGTCTGTCTGTCTGTGTGTCTTCTGGTGACTGTCAGGCTGTGTCGTGTCTGTCTGTCTGTGTGTCTGTGTAGTTACTGTGGAGTCTCATTGCAGTTTCAACGCCATTTTGTCTGCCATCTTTCAGTCGTAGGTCCAGTGAGACAGATGCCTTCACAGGTCCAGTTACCTTACGAATGTTTGAGACACCAACTATAACATGACAGTCGTTCTCACTTCTTGTTGGTGAAATATATCGTAGGAACCCTTGAGACGCCGCCTGTGTGTCAGTTACGTTACATGTAGTAGGCTAAGAATAAATTAATGTTTGAGAATTGATTTAAGGTGGTGACCTGTTTTTATCATATTCGTTCTCTCGTCTTATCTCCAGTTAGGGAATTATTAAGGCATGAACCTACAAGGAACCATCGTTATGCAGAGTATAAATGAACCTGTTGCCATTCTGCCTCACGTCTCCAATTATGGCAAAAATGAACCCAAGAACGTTTGAGAATCCCTACTAGTGTGGAAAAAGGTGTTGGGTGTGTACCCGTGCGTGACGTCACTATTACGTCACAGGGGGTGAGTCACCTGGCGGAAAGAGCGCCTCTAGCGGCCGGCTGGTGAACTTGTCGCTCAATGGAACATACCAGCATTCTGTCATGCACGGCTCATTGGCTGCTGGCTGTGACGTCACCAGGGGCCATGCAACATCATCATTTGCAATCTGAGTTGCTTGGGTTATTGAGCGTTGGCTGTTGTTGTTATTGTTTCTCCGTGTTAGGTCTTGTTAATATATATATATAATATATATATAATATATATATATATATATATATATATATATACAGTGTATATATATATATATATATATATATATATATATATATATATATATATATATATATATACACAGTATATATATAAGGTGTGGTATTGTGCTGGTGTGAGAGAGAGCAACTTTAGAAAGTGCATCAGAGGCGTGTGGATACAAAAAATGGGAAGGAAGAGAGAGAATAGTGTGATGATGGCCGGCAGTAAACACACACAGTAAGGTGAGGAGGACGCAGGTGTGTGGCAGCTGAGGGAGGGAGAAAGAACAACAAATGAATGAAGGATAAAAGTCAACATTATCACGAGGTTGTGGAGAGAACAAGAACCTGGGGGGTAAGGTGAGGAAGAAACAACAGGAAGAAAGAGTTGATAATGGAAGATGAGGAGAGTTACTGAGAGAGCACGATTACCAGGTGCTGGGGTAATGGATAACACCAAAACAAAACTGACTGTTAGAGTTGGTTAGGTTAGGTTAGATTAGTTTACGTTAGATTAGGTTAGGTTAGATTAGTTTACGTTCGATTAGTTTACGTTAGATTAGTTTACGTTAGATTAGATTACGTTAGATTAGATTAGTTTAGATTAGTTTACGTTAGATTAGGTTAGGTTAGATTAGTTTACGTTAGATTAGGTTAGGTTAGATTAGTTTACGCTCGATTAGTTTACGTTAGATTAGATTAGGTTAGATTAGTTTACGTTAGATTAGTTTACGTTAGATTAGATTACGTTAGATTAGGTTAGGTTAGATTAGTTTACGTTAGGTTAGGTTAGATTAGTTTACGTTCGATTAGTTTACGTTAGATTAGATTAGGTTAGATTAGTTTACGTTAGATTAGGTTAGGTTAGATTATGTCCCTAAATTCCCAAGCCCAGATCAAACGTCTTAATGTATTGATCACGTGTTTGTGTTTGTACTTGACCCAAAAAGTTCCTGGAGACGTGGGGTGTCATTACAGTAGAACATAAGAAAATAAGGAGTCTGCAGTAGGCCAGTTGGCTTGTGCATGGCAGCTCCTGTCAAGAGTTACTACCACTCTCTATCATCCATGAATCTATTTCGCCTTCTTTTAAAACTTTCCAGCGTTCCAGCACTTACTACAAAGTTGCTAAGCTTGTTCCACTCGTCCACCACCCTATTTGTGAACCAGTTCCTTCATATCTCCCTCCTAAACCTAAACTTATCCAACTTAAATCCGTTGCTCCGAGTCCTATCCTGCTCGGTTAATATAAGACCTTTATCAATTCAATTTCATTTTCAATTGTTTATTCCTTGATAGAGGAAGCAGGATCCTAGTGCTGTCACTTGGTACCCCTGTACAATGACACCAGAAGCATCTGGCAAGTGTGACAAGTATATACAGTATAAATATTATAAAGGGGCTTACTAAAGCCTAAGGAAGGAAGGAAGGATATTCCTTTAACACATAATCAATGTTATTTACATAATATCTGGCCAGTATGGGGAGGATCATCGTGTCTCCGTCAGGGGGTCGTGGAGTGGTGGTCCAGCAGGCGTCACGGAAGCGTTGTGTGTGGGGACATCTTAGGAGGTAGTGAATAAGGGTGCGGCTGTCGGGTCTTCTGCATAATGCACAAGAGCGTTGCTCAGGGGATAGGGAGATACCAATCTCCCAAGCAAAGTCATACCCAATGATGATACGGGCAGCAATCACGTCCCCTTTCCGCGACCCTTTCCCATAGACATACGAGAGGTCAGGAAGTTTACTGAGGACATCGTACCAGGTGGGCGGGAGAACTTTATCTACAGTATATCTCCTTCATTGATTCCTTTCACCCACATAAATACTTCTATCATATCTCCCCTCACTCTTCGTCTTTCTAGGGAATGCAAGTTTAGTTTCTTTAATCTATCTTGATAAGGAAGGTTTCTAAGTCCCGGAATCATTTTCGTCATTCTTCGCTGCACCGACTCCAGTGAATTGATATCCATTCTATAATCAGGGCACCAGAACTGAACCGCATAATCGAGGTGCGGCCTGACTAGCGCAAGATATAGTTGCAATAAGACCTCTGCACTCTTATTACTTACACTTCTAGATATAAAACCTAATACTCTGTTTGCCCTATTTCGAACATTAACGCACTGTTTTCTAGGCCGTAGGTCCGGGCTTACAAGTACCCCTAAGTCTCTTTCACAAGTCGACTTCTCTAGGTTGATGTTGTTAAGGCTGTATACATTGACAGTATTTGTTCTTCCAATATTAAGTACGCTGCACTTGCTGGTGTTGAATTTTATTTGCCATTTTTCTGACCACTCCTGCAGTTTATTTAAATCCTCTTGTAATGCATTAGCATCCTGCTCTGAATTAATCTGCCGCCCTATTTTGGTGTCATCCGCAAACTTGCTTATGTCACTGCTGATCCCAGTATCTAGATCATTTATGTAGATTATGAACACACACTGACCCTTTCGACTCTCACTGACCATCACCACGACCTCATCTGCAAATTTGGTAAGAAGCTTCTACACCATCCTCGACACCGGCTCCTACTACCACCTGAGATCCCTTGCCCGAGAATTGCTGTTCGACACCACAACCGCATCCAGCCCATACGTGCACGAACTGATCGCTATAAGAACAGCCCAGTCCCAACCATTGTAAAAATTATCAATAACTTGTAATCAACCAGTGTATTCACTCCCGGTAAACACTACTCCTTGCACTGTCACTATGTTGAAATGAACTGTAGTTTGAGCTTTTCCACATCTAGTTATTATATGTCTTACTTGTGTCACTTATGTTACTTGTATATTATTTGTAATTCGTAACCCATTCCCCAAATATGTACCTGTATATTTTCAGCCTTCTGGCTGCCAAGCTCTTTCAATAAACCGTTAATTATTATTATTATTATTATTTATTATTATGAACAAGAGTGGGCCTAGTACTGACCCCTGGGGCACCCCACTGGTTACACAGCCGCACTCAGATCTAACACCATCTACGCTGACCCTCTGCGTTCTATCAGTGAGCCATGATTTTATCCAATTTAAAACTTTCCCCTCGATACCATGAACCTTAACTTTTCTCAGAAGCCTCTGATGCTGTACTCTGTCAAACTCTTTGCTAAAGTCTAAGTAAATAACATCGTAATTTTCGTCATTATCTACTACCTCGAAGACTTTCCTAAAAAACGTCAGCAGATTTGTTAGACAAGATTTTCCCTTTTTAAACCCATGTTGAGAGTCGTAGATTAATTGTTTTTTCTCTAATTGCGATCGGATGCTATTTGCTATAATTGATTCAAGAAAGTTCCCCATGCTCTGCCTCCCTTTTTGAATAAGGGTACTACATTTGCCTGTTTCCACAAGTCTGGCACAACTCCCGTGTCTAATGATTTTGTAAATAAATTTACGAGGGGTCCGCTAATCTGTTCCTTACACTCTTTCAAAACTCAGGGAAAATTTCATCCGGCCCTGGGGATTTTGTCTTCTTTAATTTATTTATCTTCTTAAGAACATCCTCTTTCTTAGTGTGTTTTTCCCAGCTGAGAAAAGATGCCTCGCCCCCTCCTCAAAAGTTACAAGCTGATTGGCTGTTGCAAACCTGTCCAATTTTGTCCTGAAGTAATACTGTATTTCTAAATGAGTTTATTCATAATCGTTGGGATGACCGTTTCTGACGAGAAAGATACTTAGCTAAATTATACAAATATACATACATTCATTATTTCAAACATAAGCACGTTGGAAGTTTATCAGAAGTATTATACATGAATTAACTGTTAAACTCTGGTAGCAAATTTACGCTTTCGGAGGATGCATTTAATACATACTTATTTTTTACCCACAATAAGGCATACTAAGACAAATTACGGATCAGTTATACAACATTATGCAAAAACAACATTTTTAAAGATCAGAATCACATTGAAATATTACACGAACGTCAGCAGAGGCGGGAAAAATGACTGCGAACAACTTCATATTTTTCCCGCCTCTGCTGTTCTAATATTGTACTTGTGCTATTTAATTCTGAGTTGCAATGCTTTCCCAGTCTACATGGAATACAGTAAACACTTCAATTTACATTCAAGGCTGGTCTATTCTTAATTAATATATTAGTAATAGTTGAGTCATAACTAAAAACAACATTAATGTACAATAATTTAAGGGACTGAACTAACGGGACAAATTCATTGCGATAAGGTAGTCAAAATATTCTTAAATGTAGGAACTTGCCTTGTTTGAGTAGAGTAAAGCGATTGTTTAGCCCCTTTAAAACAATGATCAACAAACAATGATGGGTACCCAAGTTTTTGTGCAATGGACTGAATGTGTTGCAGTTCTTCTTCAATAAATCCAGGGTCACAAATACGCAAACATCTCAAAAGCATAGCAGAAAAAACTGACATTTTGGTATACTCATGGTGACTCGATAAATAATGTATCAAGCTGTTCTCCATTGTTTCCCTTTTCCCTGTGTGATTTTATCAATATATATATATATAATATATATATATATATATATATATATATATATATATATATATAAAATATATATATATATATATATATATATATATATATATATATATATATATATTTATTAATATTAGTGAGAATTGTTTTAAAATGTTGTATGTGTTCAGTTTTATATAGAGTGAATGAGAAAATGTGTTGAATTTTAAAAAGTGAAGCGTTTGTTGAGTGATGGGCAGGGGGATGGAGTTACGTCACAGTAGACGGGAAGGAGTCACGTCACAGGAGATATTGATACTGACACTGACATGACTGAACCAATTGAGAGCCTGAGCTCTCTTGATGGCACCTGATATATACTGTATACTGTGCATTTATCTCAAGGAAATATTATGTAACATTTAGTATCATCTGGAATAGTACACATAGCATGGTGGGTGGTAATAAGAACATATTAGAATGTTACCGCCGTTATAACTTCGATATTTATTTATTTATTTATTTAATTTTTTACATTTATAAGTAAATACTGTACATATTTATGATATAATGGTTTTGGTGCTACAACAATAGTAGATATATATAGTAGGTATTACAAAAATATTAATACTTAGACAATAGATAATTTTTAAGAGATGATGTAAAGGAAGGGAGAGTAGTCTTTGCTTGGATGGGTGGGGGGGGGGTAAGTTGTTCCACACCTTCACACCGTGATATTTTATGGAGGTCTGGGACTGAGAGGAGCGCAAGAAGTGATC
>NW_024730959.1:0-21621 GCF_018991925.1 Homarus americanus
GTTTGTTGTAGTGCGCCAGGCGGGAAGCCTCGGCAGCGATGCGCTCGAAGATGTCGTTCACGAAAGAGTTCATGATGGACATAGCTTTGGAGGAGACTCCTGTGTCGGGGTGCACTTGCTTCAGTACCTTGTAGATGTAGATGCTGTAGCTTTCCTTCCTCCTGCGCTTCTTCTTCTTGTCACCCTTGGCAATGGCCTTCTGGGCCTTTCCAGCCTTCTTGGCAGCCTTTCCGGAAGTTTTGGGAGGCATGGCAGCACAGTTACTCGTGGCGCGGAGCGAGAGAATTGAAAACTGGCCCGACTAACTTTTCCTTATATACCGAGCGGGCCGCTCAGGATCAGACTGGCTGCAGCTACGGCTCTCTTACATTGGTTGGGTCCGCGAGACGGCCACCTGGCCTGATCCTGAGCTTGGTATAAAAGACCAAGGTGGCGGGCGGAAATTTAACTCCTATCACGAAAAGCAGCAGCAGCAACATGTCAGGACGCGGCAAGGGAGGCAAAGTTAAGGGCAAGTCAAAGTCCCGTTCTAGCAGGGCCGGACTCCAGTTCCCCGGGGGTAGGATCCACCGTCTCTTGCGTAAAGGCAACTATGCTGAGCGTGTTGGTGCAGGTGCCCCTGTGTACCTTGCAGCCGTCATGGAGTACCTGGCAGCAGAAGTGCTCGAGCTGGCCGGTAACGCCGCCCGCGACAACAAGAAGACCCGCATTATCCCGCGTCATCTTCAGCTTGCCATTCGCAATGACGAGGAGCTGAACAAGCTCCTGTCTGGAGTCACGATTGCCCAAGGGGGTGTCCTTCCTAACATCCAAGCTGTGCTCCTCCCCAAGAAGACAGAGAAGAAATAAGAACCCAAGGTTCGTTCACACAAGACAACCTAACCAAACAGGCTCCTTTCGGAGCCACAGGATATCACTTAAAGAGAGAAATATACGACATCAACGTTTTGCAGGATAACACTCTATTTTACGTGTAATTAGCATAGTATTGTGGAAATTGAGTGAAATTGTTTTTGAATGTTGTAGATGTGAAGGGGTACTGCGGGGGCCTGGGGTGGGGGACTTAAACGGGACTTAGAAGGGCGCAAGAAGCAGCAGCAGCAGCAGCAGCAGCAGCCAGGGAGGCGACCTTATTTTCAGTCAGGTTCATACACAAATAAATACATCAGATTCATTGACAGTACAGTACACATTTACCAGTGTGGGCTAGCCAATTTGGGATAAAGAGCAAGAATGTAATGTCCTCAATGAAGTAATGACATAGTTCAAGATACAATAAGTGAGGTGGCCTGAAGTCTTTGACAGTGTCACATTCAATAATATAGTAGTGCTTTAAAGGTGTATCACCAAGTTTACATGCTGAGTGTTCCGGTATGGGTACAGCGTGACTAACTTGCCAGATGTGTCTGTATCCTAACCTAATTCTGGCCACGACTACATCACACAGGCAGGCAGGAGCAAGTTGTTTGGACACTCTTCCTAGCCCCCTTGGTCCCTGTTCACCTACCTACTGTAGCAGTAAGTAGGTACCTGTTGTAAATCGAAAGGTTGCCAATTCGTATTCAGGGAAAGTTGTTGGAGCTTCTAAACTTGAACTGACACAATCCGAGGAGTGGTGACCCGAGGATCACAGACACTATCTCTCCCACTACAAATCCCTTCCTAACCTCCTGCTCCTTCCTATGTCCTCCCAAAATTGAACCATGCTATCGCAAAGGTAATAATACAGTTAGAGACAACAACATATTTTCCTATTGTCTTATTATATATTAATAACAGAAACGCTGCCGCCATCCCGGAGGCTTTACATTGTCTCACTGTTCATTCCCTCCACAATTCTTCCTCTTACTTCTTCTTCTTCTTCTTCTTCTTCTTCTTCTTCTTCTTCTTCTTCTTCTTCTTCTTCTTCTTCTTCTTCTTCTTCTTCTTCTTCTTCTTCTTCTTCTTCTTCTTCTTCTTCTTCTTCTTCTTCTTCTTCTTCTTCTTCTTCTTCTTCGTCTTCTTCTTCTTCTTCTTCTTCTTCTTCTTCTTCTTCTTCTTCCATCAATACTTTATTAACGGTGTATGTAAGTTTCACCATGTTTTGCACTACAGCGGTAGAGCAAAGTATATTTTGTTAGCAATAAACCAAAAGCATATTTTATGGCCTAATCATCACTACATAGAACACCACCCATAAAGCATGATACTAGTAGACCACAAAAACTGCTATAAACCCCCAAAGCATATTTTATTGCCTAATCATCACTACATAGAACACCACTCATAAAGCATGATACTATTAGACCACAAACTGCTATAAACCCCAATAATATACTATACTAGTGACTCTAATTGTGTTACCCACTATTATACGAAATAATACTATAAAACATAATAATAAACACACTAATAGTGTATATTAGTTGAATGCACAATCTGATGAGAAGTCAAAAAAAAAAAAAACAACATAACAATAACCTAGAAAGAGTGTAGAGTATTTTTGTGCAAACTATTATACTAGTAGATGGTCTAAGATAACTGTATGTGAAGGAAAAGGTGTGCTCTCCACTCAAACTTTCTTTTTATGAAATCTCCTACTCCCCAGCTGAGCGGTACGCCCAATGGGAAACAAAACGTGGCACATAACACGCTGCCCGCCAGCTCTGGCTCGGTGAATAGGAATCAGGAATCGGGCGGAGTATAAACAACACCGCCGCCAAGTTGCTCCTCCCATCTCTGAGGAAATCTGGCGGGCAACTTAGTATTATATTAACATGTAATAATAATAACAATAATAATAATAATAATACTACTACTACTACTAATAATAATAATAATAATAATAATAATATTAATAATAATAATATTAATAATAATAACATGCAATTTCATTTTATAACACATACTAACAAAATAGTGTATAGCCTACTATACTTAACTATAATAGGTTAGGTTGCGTAGGAGGATCTAAAAAGTACAGTAGTATACACACACACACACACACACACACACACACACACACACACACACACACACACACATACATATAGACAACAAACTAAATTAGAAACCACACGTCAGTGAAGTTATCAAATCCTCCAGTTTCCGTCTCCACCTCCTACGCCGACTCAAGTCCCTCGGTGGTCCTGCACACGAGCTCCTCAGTGTTTACACAACATTCATACTTCCCAAGCTCACCTATGCCTCCTCCACCTGGTCTTCCTCCCTAAATGCCACACAACGTAAACACCTCGAAAAAGTGCAAAAGAGGCCATGCAAGATTATTCTCTACCCTTCCTACTCCACATATCAAGAAGCGCTCAACACACTGACCCTTTAGACTCTCACTGACCATCACCACGACCCCATCTGCAAATTTGGTAAGAAGCTTCTACACCATCCCCGACACCGGCTCCTACTACCACCTGAGATCCCTAGTCCGAGAATTGCTCTTCGACACCACACCCGCATCCAGCCCAGCCCATACGTGCACGAACTGATCGCTATAAGAACAGCCCAGTCCCAACCATTGTAAAAATTATCGATAACTTGTAATAAATCAGTGTACTCACTCCCAGTAAACACTACTCCTTGCACTGTCACTATGTTGAAATGAACTGTAGTTTGAGCTTTTCCCCAGCTAGTTATTATATGTTTTATTTGTGTCACTCATGTTACTTGTATATTATTTGTAATTCGTAACCCATTCCCCAAATATGTAACTGTATATTTTCAGTCTTCTGGCTTCCAAGCTCTTTCAATAAACCGTTAATTATTATTATTATTATTATTATTTATATGTTGGCCCATACCAACTCACTCCCCTGAACCCTCCTCCCCAGCGGACTATCAACAAGTTCTTGCCATAAGGTACTATTTCATTTGGCCAAGGAATGGAACCAGTGATGAATAGTGGTGAACAGTGCTTAACTCAGTGAAAAACAACTCGGCAGTTGAGTCTTACCCAAGCTAGCTAACCACCTTCACACAGTGAGGTCCCAGGTACCCAGTTATACTTCCCCGGAGACTCCACGATAGAGAGGCCTGGGACCACACCTCACCCACTTGAATGAGTGAGTCATGTCGACCACGTGGTGTCCCCAAGATGCTACGACAACACGTAGTGAATGTTTTGCTACAGCATCATCATGTGAATTTCCTCATAACACCATCTGTGAGGTAACTGCTACATCATCAGGCCCCTCATAACGCCATCTGTGAGGGAGTTACTACACTACGTGTCTGGTGTTCAACATCTCACCTTACATGATCTACGCCTGCAAACATTAATCTGTATGTTCACTGTGTGCTCCTTCACCTTTCTCTAATGAGGGCTTTTGTTAAACCACCAATTTATGATGTACTAAGTCATTTGTGTCCAATGTATACTTTCGAAAAGCCCTTGTTTGGGGAAGGTAGGAGAGAGTAGTCGTCATTATTGTCCAAGCCACATTATTTATTTCTATATATAAGTAATGCAGGCTGGTTTTTAAATACCTCAATCTCCTAACGGTGCCGTTTGTATATTAAGAAATACCGAAGCCATACAGTACAACACCAGCGAATATGAAGTATCACTGTAACCGGCAACTGTTACTCACTCATACCTACATACATATAGAGAGTCTTTACAGAATGATAGCAGACACGAGGAAGACGAACAACAAGAGGAGAAGAGTTAGAAGAAAATCAACTTCAAGCTAAGAAGAAGAATACCAAGACATTTCCTCCAAACAAGAAAACAACACACACAACCAAGCCGACCAAACACTGAGAAACCATGGCGGAACCCAACATGCACCGGACGCTTGACCTGACTCTATCCTGCCGCATCCAGGCGAGTTGCTGCTTAAAGTCCCTCACGCAAGCGCTGTTTAGCCACTGCACCTATTCTATCCTCCTAAAATTCACTTCAATCCCCCCCTGCCACTAGCATGTTATGTATGTATGTATGTATGTATGTATGTATGTATGTATGTATGTATGAATGAATGATAACTGCAACTTTGTGTATTAAAACTCATTACTCTTACCGAAGTAATATAATGCGTGGTTATGTTATGTCATGTTAGGATAGATTATAAACTACATTGGGTTACATTTCGTGAGGTTCGGTGACGCTACAGGAAGTTAGGTGAGGTACCTGGAGGTTAGGTGAATGTTGACTGACTGACAATTATTAGGAAGTGGTTCCAACACGTTCACGCACAACCTATACTCATACCACAAGTCCAGAATTAGAGAGGATCATGTTATTGGATATATTTTCAACGATTTACTCAGTGTCTAACCAACTCTTTAGTGATTTAAATGTGGACCTAAAATTAGGTCCGTATATTTGTTTGTCGTGGTGGTGGTGGTGGTGTGCGCCCGTCCATCAGGTTGATTAACCACCAAAACCATAAAGGGTGCGGCCCTGCCGTTTCAGGGCATACACCACATCCATGGCGGTGACGGTCTTCCTTTTTGCGTGCTCGGTGTAGGTGACGGCGTCACGGATGACGTTCTCCAGAAACACCTTGAGGACGCCGCGGGTCTCCTCGTAGATGAGGCCGGATATACGCTTAACACCTCCACGCCGAGCTAGACGACGAATGGCGGGCTTGGTGATACCCTGGATGTTGTCACGAAGCACCTTACGATGACGCTTGGCGCCACCCTTTCCAAGTCCCTTGCCTCCTTTGCCTCGTCCAGTCATGTTGTTGTGGTTGCTACGACAGGTGGTCCTGGTGTGGCTTCGCCCACGGTTTGGTGGGAGTAGGTGGCGTGCTGTGGACGCAGCGGTAGTATCGTTCATCCAAGGCCGTCCCTCCCTCTTGGAGGTGGGGCGTAGCTTGCGGATGACGCATGCGGCACTCGTGGCCAATGAGGTGGCCACTGAGGTGGAGAATGTCTGTATATAAGCCCGCCCGCTCCTGAACGAAGAAGACCTCTCAACAAGACCTCCTGCTGGACCCGGAACTCTGAAGACCGCCCTCTCCCTTGTACCATTGTTGGCCATCTTCCCGGACCGGACCACCCACGACTGTCATCGTCCACAACAACTCACGAGCGTTCTCGGTTTATCGAGCATTAGCTTGCCCTCCCCACTGGTGGTGTGAGTGACCCACACTCCAGCTGGAGAGCAGTTATAGCGCGATATTCCCGGCGTGGTTTGAGCCTTTTCCTTCTACTACTATTTTTCCTTTTTCGCTCTGGCCTAGGGACCTGCACCCTCAAAAGTGTATTCGTCCTGCGGTCCCCCCTGTAACTGTTCACCTCCCTCCCAGGAGATTGTGAACACGAAAGGGGGTCGGAGCAAAACCCTCCCCAGCCGAGTCTTTCCAGGAAAACCGTGATCGCGCGGGTCCACCTGGAAAGAGGGTCGCAATCCTTATCCTTCCCAAATAGGCACACTTAGCTCACGTCTATAAGTGAGCAGTCACATACACTAGGAAGAAGGCTTCCCCAATCGGGGCTCCGTGAGAGAAGCTCAGGAACCACTCTACGACCACCAGCTAGTGGGGAGTGCTGTAATTCCTTTGCTATTTACTCAACCGGAATAGGTAGGATAAAAAAAAAAATAAAAAAAAAATAAAAAAACCCGGTTATGGAGCGCGTACGCCCTCCTAACCGCGATCCCCGCCTGAACCGCCAACCTGACGACCCGAACCACGACAGGCTTCGCACAGAGAAAGCAGACCAGTTACGCGCCTTCAATGAAGCCCTGAAAACTAGGAACTCTGCCACCACCTCCAACAACTCCACCACCACCACCACCTCCACCACCACCACCACTGCTACCGCTACTGAGGACAACTGGACGAAGGTAGAAAACAAGAAACGCCGACGTGCTTTTTCGGGAAACGAATGCCGTCAAGCAGCCCCAAAGGCACTCATCACCACCACCAGCTCACCTCCAACGACACTGCCAAAATTCCGGATCACGAAAACGGACGCAAAAACAACATATGCCGCCGTCACAGAGATGGAAAAGCTAAATCCTCTGGCCAAGTTCTCAGTGCGGCCCAACCTAAAGGGGGAGATGATCGTTCACCCCAAAGACAAGAACTCCGCTACCACCCTCGACACTTACCTGCAAAGCACCACCACCATTACTTCAACCAAGCTAGACCCCGCCCAGAAACTGATGAAGTCGGTAGTCCTCCGGTACCCAAAGGAACTACCTCTCGAACCCCTGGAGAACCACCCGAAGATCCTAAAAGCCGAGAGATGCTCTCCCCTGTCCGACAAGACGGCCACCACGAAACAAGTGCTCATAACGCACTACGGCTCACCCCCAGCACCATAGACCTCAAAACCTGGGGGATCTACGAAGTGAGGCCCTTCGTCCCAGAGCCCCTGCGGTGCTTCAGATGCCAGAAGTACGGGCACCATCAGACAAGGTGCACGT
Source organism: Homarus americanus (assembly GCF_018991925.1). Classification (NCBI taxonomy): domain Eukaryota; kingdom Metazoa; phylum Arthropoda; class Malacostraca; order Decapoda; family Nephropidae; genus Homarus; species Homarus americanus. The sequence continues at coordinate 7,376 of NW_024730959.1, forward strand.
ACAAGGAAATCTGCGCAGTCTGCGCACAGAAGCACGGCACACACTCCTGCCTCACCAAGCTGAAGAATGGGGAAAAAATTGCCCCCAAGTGTGCCAACTGCGGGGGCAAACACCACGCCTGGAATCCTGGATGCTCCGAGAGAACAAAGAGGGTCCAGGCAAACCGACCAGCAGCAAGACCGGCCCCCACCGCCTACACACCAGCCCCACCAAGTACCTTCGTGTGGGGAACCCAAAGGCCCAAACAACAGAGACAACCTCCTCAGCCAGTCAACACCCACAGTGCAGCCCAGTTTCCTGGCCTCACTACAGCCACACCTCAGCCACCCAAGCAGCAGACAACGACAACCACGAGCAAGACAAAAGAAGCACACACCAAGGCACCAGAAGGAATGATACACTTATCAGACCTAGCCAAGGTACTGACAACCTTCGCGGAGGGCCTAGCCGGACTACTGGGCCACAAGATCCAACCCACACAGCTCCAATTACTCATGGGGAGCGTCCTCGGGCAAGTCGCCACAGCTCCAGACACCTCAGTGGAGGAAGCCACGCCGGTCCGCACACGAGTAACAGCCGAGGTACACTCTACACCGAAGAAGGCCACCAGAGAACCCAAGATACCAACAGCTCCCAAGATACCCACAGCGCCCAGAAAGAAACTGGACGTTTCAACTCCCCTGAACCGAACCACGGCCCAGAAGGCAAAAACCACAGAACACGAAGACATGGACTTGATCCAGTTGGAATCGAGCTTGGACATCTCCATCGAGAAGCACCAGAAGTCCCCGATGAAACAGTGGTGGAAAACGTCAGCACCCTGAACATCCTTACATGGAATGCTCAGGGCATCAAAAACAAGAAACACCTCCTACAAGAAGCAGCAGCCAAGGACAAGCTTGACATCATACTCCTACAAGAAACACTTCTACAAGAACACCACTGTTTCAAATTCAGCGGTTACAAGACATACAGGAGGCATTTCACGCAGGCGTCAACAAGAGGATGTATGATCTTGGTCAAGTCAAGCATACCCTCCGCCGATGTCACGCAGCAATTTCCATGTGGGGAAAACATCGAGACACAGGCCGTCAAAGTAACCCTCCAAGAACGGGAACTAACTGTTCACAACATCTACAAGAACCCAAGGGGCTCACTGGAGGTTACTCAATTATTTGCTTCGGCCGCCGACCACGCCACACTCATAGGAGGGGATTTCAACGCACATCATCCCTTCCTAAGCTCGGCAAGCCCCACAAATGAAGACGGCCTACACCTATACACCACCTTTCAAGATACACCCGAGATCTGCCTCCTGAACACCGGAGAGCCCACCCACACTAGGGGAGGAAGGCTAGATCTAACCTTCGTCTCCAGTGCACTACAGCCTTCGGCCTCCTGGCAGCTACCCCCCACGCTGACCAGTGACCACTTCGCCACCCTAACAACGCTCAAGGTGAACAAACTCCCCACTCCACCCCCCCCGAGATGGAGATACAACACTCAAAAGGCAGACTGGGGACTCTTCAAGAAACACCTGGCTAAGTGGCGCGAAAAATCACAGCCGGCCGGCGCAGCACCCGCGGATGAGACAACCCTCCACCACCAATTGGTCGAGGCGTTTCACCTAGCGGCAGAAGAGGCTATCCCAAAAACAAAACCCACATCAAGACAGTACAATGATTACTGGTACTACTGTCCCAGGGTGAAAGAACTCAACCACAGAGTGAACATGGCCCGAAGAAACTACAGGAGACATCCCACGGCAACAAACAGACATCTCCTGCAAGTCATAGTTAAGGATACCAGGGAAGAGAAGGAAGAAATTAAAAAAGTAAGCTGGCTCAAGTGGTGCTCCGAACTGAACGAGCACACCTCCCTTGGCAAGATGTGGGCCCAGATCCGAAGGGCATCTGGGAAGGCAACACCACCACCACCAACTCATCCCAACCCAGAAGAGGAAGCCGAGAGACTTGCAAAACTGTTCTCTGACCGAGCAGCAACGAAGAACCTCCCGAGACAGGCGGAGGAGACACAACGGCGTCTGCGACAGGTCAGACTCCAGACGATCCAAGAGGCCTGCCACAGTGAAGATGACACTGACAGACCATTCAACCAGCAAGAACTCCAGAAGTCGCTAAAACGAAGCAAGGATACAGCTCCAGGGGCCGACAGGATAACCTACTCCATGCTTTCTCATGCCGGTACAGCCGGACACGAGGCTCTGCTGCAAGCCATCAATGCTTCGTGGACAGCACAAAGACTCCCACCGGAATGGAAGAAGGCAGATATACAGCCCATTCCGAAGCCCAGAGAACCAGACAAGCCGAGGCCCATCTCCCTTCTCAGCTGCATAGCGAAGACCGGAGAAAGAATGGCTCTCAACCGACTCAAGGGGAAAGTAGGCAGCCCACACCCTCACATCTTTGCTTACACCGAGAACACCGGCACAGGCAACAACATCGCCGAGATACTCAGCACAGTGGACAACAAACCAGCTCTGGTGGTCTTCCTCGACCTGGAGAAAGCCTTCGAACTAGCAAATCCTTTGGCCATTACAACTACGCTCGCTAAAAAAGGCGTCAAAGGAAGGTTGCTAGGGTGGATCCAGAACTACCTCACACAGAGAGAAGCACGAGTACGCTTTCAGGGAGCAACCTCAAGCTACAGGGTCCATGAAAACGGAACCCCACAAGGAGGCATCCTCAGTCCAATGCTGTTCAATGTCCTGATGGAAAATCTAGTCAAACTTCCTTTCAGACAAACAGCCAAGCTCCTATGTTATGCAGACGACTTACAGCTTATAGTAAGAGGATCGAACAGACTAGCCAACACGCAACACGCACTCCAACTTATAGAAGAGGAGTGCAACAGACTTGGACTCAAGATAAATCCAGCCAAGTCGAAAGCGATGGCCATCTGCACAGACACACCAGACAAGATGCTCTCCATACAAAACACGCCGGTAGTCTGGACCAACGCCCACCAGTGTCTTGAAATCTGGTTTGACCAGAAACTCACCTTCAAGCCGCAACTCGAGTATCTCAGGCACAGGACGAAGAGCAGACACAATATAATGAGGTCGCTCACCAGCAAATCCGCAGGAGCAAACCTTCATGTGCTCAAAGCCTACTACACAGCCGCCATCAGATCGCTGGTAGATTACAGTGCTCCAGCACTCATTGGACTGAGAGAAGACCAAATAGCTAAGCTAGAAGTCATCCAAAACAATGCTCTCAGGACCATGCTCGGAGCACCCATGTGGACCAGAATCTGCAATCTGCAAATGGAAACCGAGCTACCACCCCTGGCAGTACGAGTCAAGCAGGTGACAGCCGGTCTCCTCGCCAAAATCTGTAGAGCAGACAAGCCCACAGTTGCCAAGATTCGAATCAGTGCCTCCCTCCACCTTGACCACAGAGTGCGAGGGGCCACCTGGTCGCACGAGGCAAGCGAGGTCATCCGACACCTGCAAGCAGAAACACTCGTCAAGAACAACCAAGACACACGAGACAATGGCTACGCTGTTCCTCCACCATGGAGCCCTCCACCAGCCACACTCAAATTCACCGACCTCGGCGATAGTAAAGCCAACCTCCAGAAGGAGGACCTCCAAAAAATATCTCTCCAAGCCATAGCCACCGAGACACCGGCTGATGCAGCATCATACTTCACAGACGGCTCGGTGGACCCAAAACATCACAGATCCGGAGCGGCCTTCTACACCCAAGGTCAGACCCTCAAATGGAGACTTTCCAACGACTGCTCCACCCTACAAACAGAACTGGTAGCAATCTCAAAGGCCCTACAACACGCTGCAACACAACACAACAAGTCCGTCATAATTCACACGGACTCGAAATCGGCCATGCAAGCGCTGCAACACAGTCAACCAAGAGACAACGCCCACATCATCACCTCGATCCTCGCGCAGCTACAGGAATTCCAAAGCCAAAACCGACCAGTCGTCTTACACTGGATTCCCAGTCATGTAGGGATCGGAGGAAACGACGTGGCAGACGAAGCAGCCAAGGCAGCTACACGCTCCAGTACCGTACACATCCAAGTTCCAGCAAGTGTGCAACAGATCAAGAATCACCTCAGAAAGACTACCAAGCTCCACATCAAAAGAGCTTCCTTCATGCACTCAACGCTGGTTCCCAATCAGCCAAATGGTACCTGGCGGCCACAAAAGGGGAACCACCTTTCGCAGACAAGAAAACTCCAAGACAAACCCAAGCCAGCCTTCACCGACTACGACTAGGGTACAAGTGCTCCTGGCAGATGATCGGAAATGACGTCACGGAATGCACCTACTGTCAGGAGCCAGCAGCCAACCCACTTGAACACTATCTCCTCGATTGCGAGGTCACACAAAGCCTCCGAGACAGAACTCAAATCTCCCAAGAAACACACACAACACCAGCGGCCACTCTAACCCGAAAGGCCCACACAGACCACATTCACCACCTACTCCGGGTCATCACACGATACCCACCACCCAGATAGCTTAGAAAGCATCCTCTCCCAGCAAGTGTGGACCCCAGTTCGGGGGGCGCGCCACTCCGAGGCTGACCACGTCCAAGAGTGGGGGCCGGTGGTAAGCGTCCACTGATCGGGGGTCCGCCCACACTTGCAACCTGCAGTATCCCTCCAATCTGCAGGTGGAACCACCTCCAATCCCAATCCGGTCTGGCTGCTCCTGGAGCTCCAGCCGGAACCACCAAACGGGCCGCCTATAGGCAAAGGCCCGTGTCGGACTACGGTCCGACAATCTATACAACAACAACAACCAGGCCGCCCGTATTTACTATTTCGTCGTCGAGATGGCCCGTACTAAACAGACTGCCCGCAAGTCCACTGGAGGCAAGGCTCCACGGAAGCAGCTTGCCACCAAGGCAGCTCGCAAGTCCGCCCCAGCCACCGGTGGTGTCAAGAAGCCCCATCGTTACAGGCCCGGAACCGTCGCCCTTCGTGAGATCCGTCGTTACCAGAAGAGCGCAGAGCTACTCATCAGGAAGCTGCCCTTCCAGCGCCTGGTGCGTGAGATCGCCCAGGATTTCAAGACTGACCTGCGCTTCCAGTCGTCTGCCGTCATGGCTCTGCAGGAAGCCTCTGAGGCTTACCTGGTGGGTCTTTTCGAGGACACCAACCTGTGTGCCATTCACGCCAAGCGCGTTACCATCATGCCCAAGGACATCCAGCTGGCCCGGCGCATCCGCGGAGAGCGTGCTTAAGTCCTCTTCCTTGGGGAAAAAGAAAAAGCACAACAAAACCTACCAGACATCTATAACTCGGCCCTTCTCAGGGCCAAAGAACTGTTCTGAAGATAATTTTCATGACAATCGAAATGGCTGGTGGTAGGAGAGCGTTAATTTCGGTTACCCAAATCGCCTAACGGTAAGTTGGTAACAGTCGTGCAGGCACGAATGTATAGTAGGTCATCAATTCGGGAGGTGGGTGGGTGAAACAAACAAGAGCTAGTAACAAATAAATATATAAAGAATAAGTAAGTAAATAAATAAATAAAATAAAAGAAAATACAATAAAATACAATAAAATAAAATAAATTGTTTACATGAAATAGGCGTGCTGCAAACATGAAATGAAGCCCAAACACACTCCATGTATGTCACTTTGCAGTGGGTGTAAAAGTACTCCACGCAGAATTTATTTATTTATTTATTATGTTTCGATTTAGTCCGGTTTCTACGCCAATAGAGAATGCAGATTATTATAATTTTTTTTTTTTTTTATTTCCCTCTCAATATATCACTGTCGGTAACTGTCTCTTTAACATGTAACTGTGGCTCCGATGGAGCTGATTAAGTTGTAGTAGTGGGATGGCGTGTTTGTTGTGCACAAGTAACCTCTTACTTGGAAGAGGTGTACTTGGTGACAGCCTTGGTGCCCTCAGACACGGCATGCTTGGCCAGTTCACCGGGCAGCAAGAGTCGGACAGCTGTCTGGATTTCCCGACTTGTAATGGTGGAGCGTTTGTTGTAGTGCGCCAGGCGGGAAGCCTCGGCAGCGATGCGCTCGAAGATGTCGTTCACGAAAGAGTTCATGATGGGCATAGCTTTGGAGGAGACTCCTGTGTCGGGGTGCACTTGCTTCAGTACCTTGTAGATGTAGATGCTGTAGCTTTCCTTCCTCCTGCGCTTCTTCTTCTTGTCACCCTTGGCAATGGCCTTCTGGGCCTTTCCAGCCTTCTTGGCAGCCTTTCCGGAAGTTTTGGGAGGCATGGCGGCACAGTTACTCGTGGCGCGGAGCGAGAGAATTGAAAACTGGCCCGACTAACTTTTCCTTATATACCGAGCGGGCCGCTCAGGATCAGACTGGCTGCAGCTACGGCTCTCTTACATTGGTTGGGTCCGCGAGACGGCCACCTGGCCTGATCCTGAGCTTGGTATAAAAGACCAAGGTGGCGGGCGGAAATTTAACCCCTATCACGAAAAGCAGCAGCAGCAACATGTCAGGACGCGGCAAGGGAGGCAAAGTGAAGGGCAAGTCAAAGTCCCGTTCTAGCAGGGCCGGACTCCAGTTTCCCGTGGGTAGGATCCACCGTCTCTTGCGTAAAGGCAACTATGCTGAGCGTGTTGGTGCAGGTGCCCCTGTGTACCTTGCAGCCGTCATGGAGTACCTGGCAGCAGAAGTGCTCGAGCTGGCCGGTAACGCCGCCCGCGACAACAAGAAGACCCGCATTATCCCGCGTCATCTTCAGCTTGCCATTCGCAATGACGAGGAGCTGAACAAGCTCCTATCTGGAGTCACCATTGCCCAAGGGGGTGTCCTTCCTAACATCCAAGCTGTGCTCCTCCCCAAGAAGACAGAGAAGAAATAAGAACCCAAGGTTCGTTCACACAAGACAACCTAACCAAACAGGCTCCTTTCGGAGCCACAGGATATCACTTAAAGAGAGAAATATACGACATCAACGTTTTGCAGGATAACACTCTATTTTACGTGTAATTAGCATAGTATTGTGGAAATTGAGTGAAATTGTTTTTGAATGGTGTAGATGTGAAGGGGTACTGCGGGGGCCTGGGGTGGGGGACTTAAACGGGACTTAGAAGGGCGCAAGAAGCAGCAGCAGCAGCAGCAGCAGCCAGGGAGGCGACCTTATTTTCAGTCAGGTTCATACACAAAGAAATACATCAGATTCATTGACAGTACAGTACACATTTACCAGTGTGGGCTAGCCAATTTGGGATAAAGAGCAAGAATGTAATGTCCTCAATGAAGTAATGACATAGTTCAAGATACAATAAGTGAGGTGGCCTGAAGTCTTTGACAGTGTCCCATTCAATAATATAGTAGTGCTTTAAAGGTGTATCACCAAGTTTACATGCTGAGTGTTCCTTTATGGGTACAGCGTTACTAACTAGCCAGATGTGTCTGTATCCTAACCTAATTCTGGCCACGACTACATCACACAGGCAAGTTGTTTGGACACTCTTCCTAGCCCCCTTGGTCCCTGTTCACCTACCTACTGTAGCAGTAAGTAGGTACCTGTTGTAAATCGAAACGTTGCCAATTTGTATTCAGGGAAAGTTGTTGGAGCTTCTAAACTTGAACTGACACAATCCGAGGAGTGGTGACCCGAGAATCACAGACACTATCTCTCCCTTCCTAACCTCCTGCTCCTTCCTCTGTCCTCCAAAAATTGAACCATGCTATCGCAAAGGTAATAATACAGGTAGAGACAACAACATATTTTCCTATTGTCTTATTATATATTAATAACAGAAACGCTGCCGCCATCCTGGAGGCTTTACATTGTCTCACTGTTCATTCCCTCCACAATTCTTCCTCTTACTTCTTCTTCTTCTTCCACCAATACTTTATTAACGGTGTATGTAAGTTTCACCATGTTTTGCACTCCAGCGGTAGAGCAAAGTATATTTTGTTAGCAATAAACCAAAAGCATATTTTATGGCCTAATCATCACTACATAGAACACCACCCATAAAGCATGATACTAGTAGACCACAAACTGCTATAAACACCCAAAGCATATTTTATTGCCTAATCATCCATCACTACATAGAACACCACTCATAAAGCATGATACTATTAGACCACAAACTGCTATAAACCCCGAAAATATACTATACTAGTGACTCTAATTGTGTTACCCAATATTATACGAAATAATACTATAAAACATAATAATAAACACACTAATAGTGTATATTAGTTGAATGCACAATCTGATGAGAAATCAAAAAAAAAAAAAAAAACATAACAATAACCTAGAAAGAGTGTAGAGTATTTTTGTGCAAACTATTATACTAGTAGATGGTCTAAGATAACTGTATGTGAAGGAAAAGGTGTGCTCTCCACTCAAACTTGTTTTTTATGAAATCTCCTACTCCCCAGCTGAGCGGTACGCCCAATGGGAAACAAAACGTGGCACATAACACGCCGCCCGCCAGCTCTGGCTCGGTGAATAGGAATCAGTAATCGGGCGGGGTATAAACAACACCGCCGCCAATGTGCTCCTCCCATCTCTGAGGAAATCTGGCGGGCAACTTAGTATTATATTAGCATGTAATAATAATAACAATAATAATAATAATAATAATACTACTACTACTAATAATAATAATAATATTAATAATAATAATATTAATAATAATAACATGCAATTTCATTTTATAACACATACAAACAAAATAGTGTATAGCCTACTATACTTAACTATAATAGGTTAGGTTGCGTAGGAGGATCTAAAAAGTACAGTAGTATACACACACACACACACACACACACACACACACACTTCGCTACTATATGCCAGACGCTCCCCCGGCTTGACACAACCACTCTCCCTGCTTACCTACCAGCCCCCCCCTTCCCACTGACTTAGTAGAAGTATTTGAAATAGCAAAACGCCTGGACAAACTAAAATTAAAACGCTCTACCACCCCCATTGACTTACCAATGAAACGCTTCAAGGAGTTCTCCCCGGAGCTTGCTAAACCCCTATGCTCCATCATCAATGCTTCTTTCAGTCAAGCCAGATGCCCAGCTGACTGGAAGACCTCTTATGTATCACCAGTACCCAAGTCAACCAGCCCACAATCCTTAAATCAGCTACGACCTATTGCAATCACCCCAATACCCAGCCTAATCTGTGAAAGTTTTGTGTTCGACTGGCTGGGCTTTTGCTGATATTGCAGGAGTCGTAGTAGACCCTCAGCAATTTGGCAACATGAAAACTTCCTCCACCACTGACTGACTGACTGTCTTGTCAGCTTTCTCGATTACATATACCGCCATCTCGAGAAACGAAAAACGTCTGTAGCTGTCGCCTTCATTGATTTCACTAAAGCGTTCGACCTAGTCGACCACAATATAATAATCAACAAAGCTATTGACCTCGGGCTTCGGAGAAGTCTTATTATACCATGGCTTACAGACTTCCTCAGTGACCGACGCCAAGCTGTACGCTTCCGAGGGGCTGGCTGTCTCCACCTTTCAGTCACTCACCTGTGGCGTCCCCCAAGGCACCAAGATGGGACCACTCTGCTTCCTTATGCTCATCAATGATGCCCTAAGAGAAACCCCTGCTCGCTGGAAATATGTCGACGACTCCACCATTGGGATCAGCGTCAACAATTCTGCTCCAAACTATACCGCCCTTCATGATTTATTGAACAGTCTCCAAAACTGGGCCACCAACAACCATGGTTATGCACATCAACCTCTCCTCCGACATTGTCCCACCTCCTTCCATTACTCTAGGTCCGAACACACTCCAGGTTTTAGATTCCACGAAGCTCCTCGGCGTCACCATAGACAACAAACTAAATTAGAAACCACACGTCAGTGAAGTTATCAAATCCTCCAGTTTCCGTCTCCACCTCCTACTCCGACTCAAGTCCCTCGGTGTTCCTGCACACCAGCTCCTCAGTGTTTACACAACATTCATACTTCCCAAGCTCACCTGGTCTTCCTCCCTAAATGCCACACAACGTAAACACCTAGAAAAAGTGCAAAAGAGGCCATGCAAGATTATTCTCTACCCTTCCTACTCCACATATCAAGAAGCGCTCAACACACTGCCCGACCCTTTAGACTCTCACTGACCATCACCACGACCTCATCTGCAAATTTGGTAAGAAGCTTCTACACCGGCTCCTACTACCACCTGAGATCCCTAGTCCGAGAATTGCTCTTCGACACCACAACCGCATCCAGCCCAGCCCATACGTGCACGAACTGATCGCTATAAGAACAGCCCAGTCCCAACCATTGTAAAAATTATCGATAACTTGTAATAAATCAGTGTACTCACTCCCAGTAAACACTACTCCTTGCACTGTCACTATGCTGAAATGAACTGTAGTTTGAGCTTTTCCCCAGCTAGTTATTATATGTCTTATTTGTGTCACTCATGTTACTTGTATATTATTTGTAATTCGTAACCCATTCCCCAAATATGTAACTGTATATTTTCAGCCTTCTGGCTGCCAAGCACTTTCAATAAACCGTTAATTATTATTATTATTATTATTTATATGTTGGCCGATACCAACTCACTCCCCTGAACCCTCCTCCCCACCGGACTATCAACAAGTTCTTGCCATAAGGTACTATCTCATTTGGCAAAGGAATGGAACCAGTGATGAATAGTGGTGAACAGTGCTTAACTCAGTGAAAAACAACGCGGCAGTTGAGTCTTACCCAAGCTAGCTAACCACCTTCACACAGTGAGGTCCCAGGTACCCAGTTATACTTCCCCTGAGACTCCACGATAGAGAGGCCTGGGACCACACCTCACCCACTTGAATGAGTGAGTCATGTCGACCACGTGGTGTCCCCAAGATGCTACGACACCACGTAGTGAATGTTTTGCTACAGCATCATCATGTGAAGTTCCTCATAACACCATCTGTGAGGTAACTGCTACATCATCAGGCCCCTCATAACGCCATCTGTGAGGGAGTTACTACACTACGTGTCTGGTGTTCAACACCTCACCTTACATGATCTACGCGTGCAAACATTAATCTGTATGTTCACTGTGTGCTCCTTCACCTATCTCTAATGAGGGCTTTTGTTAAACCACCAATGTATGTACTAAGTCATTTGTGTCCAATGTATACTTTAGAAAAGCCCTTGTTTGGGGAAGGTAGGAGAGAGTAGTCGTCATTATTGTCCAAGCCACATTATTTATTTCTATATATAAGTAATGTAGGCTGGTTTTTAAATACCTCAATCCCCTAACGGTGCCGTTTGTATATTAAGAAATACCGAAGCCATACAGTACAACACCAGCGAATATGAAGTATCACTGTAACCGGCAACTGTTACTCACTCATACCTACATACATATATAGAGTCTTTACAGAATGATAGCAGACACGAGGAAGACGAACAACAAGAGGAGGAGAGTTAGAAGAAAATCAACTTCAAGCTAAGAAGAAGAATACCAAGACATTTCCTCCAAACAACAAAACAACACACACAATCAAGCCGACCAAACACTGAGAAACCATGGCGGAACCCAACATGCACCGGACGCTTGACCTGACTCTATCCTGCCGCATCCAGGCGAGTTGCTGCTTAAAGTCCCTCACGCAAGCGCTGTTTAGCCACTGCACCTATTCTATCCTCCTAAAATTCACTTCAATCCCCTCTGCCACTAGCATGTTATGTATGTATGTATGTATGTATGTATGAATGAATGATAACTGCAACTTTGCGTATTAAAACTCATTACTCTTACCGAAGTAATATAGTGCGTGGTTATGTTATGTCATGTTAGGATAGATTATAAACTACATTGGGTTACATTTCGTGAGGTTCGGTGACGCTACAGGAAGTTAGGTGAGGTACCTGGAGGTTAGGTGAATGTTGACTGACTGACTGACTGACTGCCTGCCAATTACTAGGAAGTGGTTCCAACACGTTCACGCACAACCTATACTCATACCACAAGTCCAGAATTAGAGAGGATCATGTTATTGGATATATTTTCAACGATTTACTCAGTGTCTAACCAACTCTTTAGCGATTTAAATGTGGACCTAAAATTAGGTCCGTATATTTGTTTGTCGTGGTGGTGGTGGTGGTGGTGGTGTGCGCCCGTCCATCAGGTTGATTAACCACCAAAACCATAAAGGGTGCGGCCTTGCCGTTTCAGGGCATACACCACATCCATGGCGGTGACGGTCTTCCTTTTTGCGTGCTCGGTGTAGGTGACGGCGTCACGGATGACGTTCTCCAGAAACACCTTGAGGACGCCGCGGGTCTCCTCGTAGATGAGGCCGGATATACGTTTAACACCTCCACGCCGAGCTAGACGACGAATGGCGGGCTTGGTGATACCCTGGATGTTGTCACGAAGCACCTTACGATGACGCTTGGCGCCACCCTTTCCAAGTCCCTTGCCGCCTTTGCCTCGTCCAGTCATGTTGTTGTGGTTGCTACTACAGGTGGTCCTGGTGTGGCTTCGCCGAATCGAATCGGAAAATGCTAGTGACAGGGGGGAAGGAGGTTCAGGAGAAGAATAAAGGGAGGATTGAAGTGAATTTTAGGAGGAGAGAACAGATGCAGTGGCTAAACACCGCTTGCGTGAGGGATTATAAGATGGGGGCAGCAGCAACAACCCGGCTGGACGCGGCAGGGAGGCGACAAGACAAGGCCAGGCTAGCGTCAGGTCAAGCGTCAGGTCAAGCGTCAGGTCAGGCGTCAGGTGCGTGTTGGGCTGGGCAATGGATGTTCAGTGCTTGGTCGGCTTGATTGTGTTTTGGTTTCTTGTGTGGAGGGGATGTCTTGGTCTTCTTAGCTTGATGTCGATTTTCTTCTCTCTCTCCTTCTCTTCTTGCTCTCTTGAATTGTCCATTCGTTTGTGTTTGGGTCTTCTTGTTCGTCTTCCTCGTATTTTAAGTCCTCATAGGTGTGGAAGAATTCAGAGAGGGAGAGGTTGACCACGTGGGCTTCAGCACCACTGGCCGCGTGGGCTTCAGCACCACTGGCCGCGTGGGCTTCAGCACCACGGGCCACGTGGTGTTCTTGGTTCTGTGTGGTGGGCTGCTTCTGTTGAGTTTTCTTTTCTTGGTTTTTCTTTACTGCTGGTTTTTTCTTTTCTTGGGAGCGTACAGCAAGGAGGGCCTCTTTGTAGCTCAGGTTTTTCTCAAGACGAGCCTTGGCTACCCTGCATTCCTCCTTCCATCTGGGGCAGGTCCGGTCGGCGGAGGAGTGTGGGCCACCACAGGCAACGCATTTTTTCTCTGTGTTGGGGCAGGCCGTGTAGCGGTGTCCAGGGCTGCCACACATGGAGCAGGTGTCTTCCTGCGCCTCACACTTGTTTACAGTGTGTCCATAGTGCTGGCATTTGTAACACCGTTTCGGTCTGCAGTAGGGCTTGACTGGCATAGTTATCCACGCCAGTTGAGCTTCCTTGGGTAGGGTGGAGTGGTGTCCGAGGAGGGCAGTGGTGTCGGACAGCTTCTTCACAACTTGGAGCTGCTGCTCCTTGAGGAGCTCACTCAGCTCTGCTTTGTCCATGTGGGCAATTTCGGCGTGGGAGATTACACCCAGCTTCAAGTTGTCCCACATGAAGGCAAACATTTTAAAAGGAATGCCGTTGATGTCTGGGATCTCCGCGAGTTGAGCGGGCATGCCCATCTCGGCGAAGGTGATCTTGATGTCACCATGGAGCTTTAGGCGTTCTACCTTGGTGGCCCCCACGATCCCATTAGCTTCGAAAAACTTCTGGAGAACTAGGAGGTTTAGTTTCTGGGGGCAGGTCGGCGTGTCCGGACGTATCCGCGCCACGTTAACAAACTCGTATCCGTTCATGGTGAGGGAGAGAGAGTGTGATGGCTTCGCCCACGGTTTGGTGGGAGTAGGTGGCGTGCTGTGGACGCAGCGGTAGTATCGTTCATCCAAGGCCGTCCCTCCCTCTTGGAGGTGGGGCGTAGCTTGCGGATGACGCATGCGGCACTCGTGGCCAATGAGGTGGCCACTGAGGTGGAGAATGTCTGTATATAAGCCCGCCCGCCTGCCAGGCCGCCCGTATTTACTATTTCGTCGTCGAGATGGCCCGTACTAAACAGACTGCCCGCAAGTCCACTTGAGGCAAGGCTCCACGGAAGCAGCTTGCCACCAAGGCAGCTCGCAAGTCCGCCCCGAGCCACCGGTGGTGCCAAGAAGCCCCATCGTTACAGGCCCGGAACCGTCGCCCCGGTGAGATCCGTCGTTACCAGAAGAGCACAGAGCTACCATCAGGA
>NW_024730960.1:0-15399 GCF_018991925.1 Homarus americanus
GTAGATAGATATTCTACTTTCCGAAAGTTGATTAGATAAACCAAACTTTGAAAATAGATTATCATAGAAAACGGGAAATTTGTATCATAAAAATGGAAATATCTACTTTACCGAAAAATAGATTATCATAGAAAACGGGAAATTTGTATAATAAAATGGGAAATATCTACTTTCCGAAAGTTGTTTACTTTCCTGAAAAGTAGATATATTTACTTTCGGGAAAGTAGACTATCGACTTTTCGTATAGATTCGAATTCGGAAATATTACCTAATTTTATGAAGCAGATTATCATAGAAAAACGTTAAATTTGTATCATAAAAATGGGAAAAATCTACTCTTCCGGGAAAGTTAGTTAGATAACCAAATTTGCCGAAAATATTTACCAAGAGAACGGAAATTTGTATCATAAAATGGAAATATCTACTTTCAAAGTTGGTTAGATAACCAACTTTCCGAGTAGATTATCATAGCAAAAGGAAATTTAGTATCATAAAAATGAAACACTACCGAAAGTTGGTTATTCATTTTGATAAGTAGATATATTTTCTACTTTTTCGGGAAAGTAGATTACCGACTTTTCGGGAAGTAGATTTCGAATTTTGGGGAAATATTACCTAATTTTATGAAGTAGATTATCATAGAAAACGTTAAATTTGCATCACAAAAAATGGGAAAATCTACTTTCCGGGAAAGTTGAGTTAGATAAACCAAATTTGCCGAAAATAGATTACCAGCAGAAAGGAAATTGTATCATAAAAATGGGAAATATCTACTTCCGGGAAAGTTGATAGGATAACCAACTTCCCGGAAAATAGATTATCGCAGAAAACGGGAAATTGTATCATAAAAAATGGGAAATATCTACTTTCCGAAAGTTAAGAGAGACTTCCGAAAAGTAGATATATTTTCACTTTTCGGGAAAGTAGATTAATGACTTTCGGAGAAGTAGATTTTCGAATTTTGGGGAAATATTACCTAATTCTGCGAAGTAGATTATCATAGAAAAAACTGAAATTCCAGACTATAAAAATGGGAAAAATCTACTTTCCGGGAAAGTTGAGTTAGATAAACCAAATTTGCCGAAAATAGATTATCATAGAAAACGCGAAATTTGTATCATAAAAATGGAAATATCACTTTCCGGAAAGTTGATAGATAAACCAACTTTCCCGAAAATAGATTATCATAGAAAAACGAAATTTGTATCATAAAAAATGGGAAATATCTCCTTCCAAAGAGTTCATTTCCGAAAAGTAGATAGATTTTCTACTTTTCGGAAAGTAGATTATCGACTTACGAAGTAGATTTTCAATTGGGGAAATATTACCTAATTTTGGGAAGTAGATTATCATAGAAAACGGGAAATTTGTATCAAAAAAATGGGAAATATCTACTTCCCGAAATAGCAGATAAACCAAATTTCCGAAAATAGATTATCATAGAAAACGGAAATTTGTATCATAAAAATGGGAAATATCTACTTTCCGGGAAATATCTACTTCCCGAAAAGTAGATAGATTTTCACTTCCGGGAAAGTTGGTTAGATAACCAAATTTGCCGAAAATAGATTATCATAGAAAACGGGAAATTTGTATCACAAAAAAATGGGAAATATCTACTTTCCGGGAAAATGAGTTAGATAAACCAACTTTCCCAATACGATTATCATAGAAACCGGAAATTTGTATCATAAAAATGGAAATATCTACTTTCGAAAGTTGGTTGATTTACTTCCCCGAAAGGGATAGATTTTCACTTTTCGAAAATAGATTATCGACCTTTCGGGGAAGCTAGATTTCGAATTTGGGGAAATATTACCTAATTTTGCGAAGTAGATTATCACAGAAAACGTGAAATTTGTATCATAAAAATGGGAAATATCTACTTTCCGGGAAAGTTGGTTAGATAACCAAATTTGCCGAAAATAGATTATCATAGAAAACGGGAAAATTTGTATCATAAAAAATGGAAATATTCTATTTTCCGAAAGTTGGTTAGATAAACCAACTTTCCCGAAAAATAGATTATCATAGAAAACGGGAAATTTGTGTCATAAAAATGGGAAATATCTACTTTCCGGGAAAGTTGTTATATACTTCTTCCGAAAAGTAGATCGATTTTCTACTTTTCGGGAAAGTGGATTATCGACTTTTCAGAGAAGTAGATTTTCGAATTGAGGAAATATTACCTAATTTTGCGAAGTAGATTATCATAGAAAACGAGGAAAATCATAAAAAATGGGAATATTCACTTTCCGGGAAAGTTATTATCTACTCCCCGAAGTAGATAGATTTTCTACTTCCGGGGAAAGTTGATTAGATAACCAAATTTGCCGAAAATAGATTATCATAGAAAACGGGAAATTTGTATCATAAAAAATGTGAAATATCTACTTTCCCAAAAATAGATTATCATAGAAACGGGAAATTTGTATCATAAAAAATGGGAATATCTACTTTCCGGGAAAGTTATTATTTATTTCCGAAAAGTAGATATATTTTCTACTTTTCGGAAAGTAGATTATCGACTTCGGGGAAGTAGATTGAATTTTGGGGAAATATTACCTAATTTTGCAGAAGAGATTATCATAGAAAACGTTAAATTTGTATCATAAAAATGGGAAAAATCTACTTTCCGAAAGTTTAGATAACCAACTTACGAAAATAGATTATCATAGAAAACGGAAATTTGTATCATAAAAATGGGAAATATCTACTTTCCGAAAGTTGGTTAGATAACCAACTTTCCCGGAAAATAGATTATCATAGAAAACGGGAAATTTGTATCATAAAAAATGGGAAATATCTACTTTCCGAAAGTTGGTTAGAGGATTTTCCCGAAAAGTAGATAGATTTTTACTTTTTCGGGAAAGTAGATTATCGACTTTTCGGAGAAGTAGATTTCGAATTTTGCGGAAATATTACCTAATTTGCGAAGTAGATTATCATAGAAAACGGGAAATTTGTATCATAAAAATGGGAAATATCTACTTTCCGGTGTTGGTTATCTATTTCCCGAAAAGTAGATAGATATTCTACTTTCCGGTAGTTGGTTAGATAACCAAATTTGCCGAAAATAGATTATCATAGAAACGGGAAATTTGTATCATAAAAAATGGAATATCTACTTTCCCCGAAAATAGATTATCATAGAAAGGGAAATTTGTATCATAAAATGGGAATATCTATCGAAAGTTGGTTAGATAAATCAACTTTCCGGAAAATAGATTATCATAGAAAACCGGAAATTTGTATCATAAAAAATGAAATATCTACTTTCCGAAAGTTGGTTAATACTTCCCGAAAAGTAGATATATTTTCTACTTTTCGGGAAAGTAGATTATCGACTTTCGGGAGATTTCGAATTTGGGGAAATATTACCTAATTTTGCGAAGCAGATTATCATAGAAAACGAAATTTGTATCATAAAAATGGGAAATATCTACTTCCGAAAGTTGATAGATAACCAAATTTGTCGAAAATAGATTATCATAGAAAACGGGAATTTGTATCATAAAATGGGGAAATATCTACTTTCCGAAAGTTGGTTATATACTTTCCCGAAAAGTAGATAGATTTTCTACTTTCCGGAAAGTTATTAGATAACCAAATTTGCCGAAAATAGATTATCATAGAAAACGGAAATTTGTATCATAAAATGGAAATATCTACTTCCCGAAAATAGATTATCATAGAAAACGAAATTTGTATCATAAAAATGGGAAATATCTACTTTCCGAAAGTTGGTTATATACTTTCCCGAAAAGTAGATAGATTTTCACTTTTCGGGAAAGTAGATTATCGACTTTTCGGAGAAGTAGATTTTCGAATTTTGGGAAATATTACCTAATTTTGCGAAGTAGATTATCAGAAAACGGGAAATTTGTATCATAAAAAATGGGAAATATCTACTTTCCGAAAGTTGTTAGATAACCAAATTTACGGAAAATAGATTATTATCATAGAAAACGGGAAATTTGTATCATAAAATGGAAATATCTACTTCCGGAAAGTTGGTTAGATAACCAAATTTCCCGAAAATAGATTATCACAGAAAACGGAAATTTGTATCATAAAAATGAAATATCTCCTTTCCGAAAAAGTTGGTTATCTACTTTCCCGAAAAGTAGATAGATTTTCACTTTTCGAAAGTAGATTATCGACTTTTCGGGGAAGTAGATTTTCGAATTTGGGGGAATATACCTAATTTTGGGGAAGTAGATTATCATAGAAAACGGAAATTTGTATCATAAAAATTGGAAATATCTACTTTCCGGGAAAGTTGGATTAGATAACCAAATTTGCCGAAAATAGATTATCATAGAAAACGGGAAATTTGTATCATAAAAAATGGAATATCTACTTTCCGAAAAGTTGTTCTGATTTCCCGAAAAGTAGATGGATTTTCTACTTTCCGGGAAAGTTGAGTTAGATAAATCAAATTTGCCGAAAATAGATTATCATAGAAACGGGAAATTTGTATCATAAAAATGGGAAATATCTACTTTCCGAAAATATTAGACAACTTAACTTTCCCAAAAATAGATTATCATAGAAAACGAAATTTGTATCATAAAAATGGGAAATATCTACTTTCCAAAGTTGGTTATCTACTTTTCCGAAAAGTGGATAGATTTTCTACTTTCGGAAAGTAGATTATCGACTTTTCGGGGGAAGTAGATTGAATTTTGGGTAAAATGTTACTCAATTTTTGGAAGTAGATTATCATAGAAAACGTAAATTTGGTATCATAAAAAATGGGAAATATCTACTTTCCCGGGAAAGTTGATAGATAACCAATTTGCCGAAAATAGATTATCACAGAAAACGGGAAATTTGTATCATAAAAATGGGAAATAGTCTATTTTCCGGGAAGTTAGGATAACCCAATTTCCCGAAAATAGATTATCATAGAAAACGGAAATTTGTATCATAAAAAATGGGAAATATCTACTTTCCGGGAAAGTTATGATATTCAAATTGCCGGAAAATAGATTATCATAGAAAATGAAATTGTATCATAAAAAATGGGAAATATCTACTTTTCCGAAAGTTATAGATAAACAACTTTCCTGAAAATAGATTATCATAGAAAACGGGAAATTTGTATCATATAAAAATGGGAAATATCTACTTTCCGGGAGTATTATATTTGAAAAGTGATAGATTTCACTTTCCGGAAAGTTGGTTAGATAACCAAATTTTGCCGAAAATAGATTATCATAGAAATGGAAATTTGTATCATAAAAAATGGAATATCTACTTTCCGAAAGTTGTTATATACTTTCCGAAAAGTAGATAGATTTTCCTTTCCGGGAAAGTTATGTTAGATAACCAAATTTGCCGAAAATAGATTATCAGAAAACGGAAATTTGTATCATAAAAATGGAAAATATCTACTTCCGGAAAGGAATATTCACTTTCCCGAAAAGTAGATATATTTTCTACTTTTTCGGGAAAGTAGATTATCGACTTTTCGGGAAGTAGATTGGAATTTTGGGGAAATATTACCATTTTCGAAGCAGATTATCGACAGAAAAGTGAAATTTGTATATCAAAAATGGGAAAATTCACTTCGAAAGTTGATGTTAGATAAACCAAATTTGCTGGAAAAATAGATTATCATAGAAAACGGAACATAAAAATAAATATCTACTTTCCGGAAAGTGGTTTATTTTCCGAGAAGAGTAGATTTTCACTTTTCGAAAGTAGATTATCGACTTTCGTGGAAGGTAGATTTTTGAATTTTGAAATATTACCAATTTTTGCGAAGTAGATTATCATAGAAAACGGAAATTTGTATCATAAAAATGGGAAATATCTACTTTCCGGGACAGTTGGTATTCTCAAAGTAGATGTTTTTATTTCCGGGAAAGTTGAGTTAGATAAATCAAATTTACCGAAAATAGATTATCATAGAAACGGAAATTTATCATAAAATGGTAATTATTTTCTCCGAAAGTTGGAGATAAATTTGCTTGAAAATAGATTATCATAGAAACGGGAAATTTGTACTACAAAAATGGGAAATAGCCTATTTCCGAAAGTTGGTTAGATAACCAACTTTGTCGAAAATAAATTATCATAGAAAAAACGGGAAATTTGTATCATAAAAATGGAGATATTCACTTTCCGAAAGATGGTTATCTACTTCCCTGGAAGTAGAGATTTTCACTTTCCGAAAGTTGGTTAGATAACCAAATTTGCCGAAAATAGGATTATCATAGAAAACGGAAATTTGTATCATAAAAAATGGGAATATCTACTTTCCGAAAGTTGGTTATTCTTCCCGAAAAGTAGATAGATTTTCACTTTCCAAAGTTGGTAGATAAACCAAATTGCCGAAAGATAGATTATCATAAAAACGTTAAATTTGTATCAAAATGGGAAAAATCTACTTTCCGGGAAAGTTGTTTAGATAACCAACTGCCGAAAATAGATTATCATAGAAAACGGGAAATTTGTATCATAAAAATGGGAAATATCTATTTCGAAAGTTGTTGATAATTACTTCCCGGAAAGTTGTTAGATACACTTTCCCGAATAGATTATCATAGAAATGGGAAATTTGTATCATAAAAAATGGGAAACATCTACTTTCCGAAAGTTTTTTTTTCCTGAGTGAGATAGATTTTTCTACTTTTCGAAAGTAGATTATCGACTTTTCGTAGAAGTAGATTTCGAATTTTGGGGAAATATTACCTAATTTTGCGAAGTAGATTATCATAGGGAAACGAAATTTGTATCATAAAATGGGAAATATTCACTTTCCGGGACAGTTATTGTTTACTCTCGAAAAGTAGATATGATTTTCACTTTCCGTAAGTTATTAGATAACCAAATTTACTGAAAATAGATTATCATAGAAAAACGGAAAATTTGTATCATAAAAAATGGGAAATATCTACTTTCGGGGAAAGTTGGTTAGATAAATCAAATTTGCTGAAAACAGATTATCGTAGAAAACGTAAAATTTGTATCATAAAAATGGGAATATCTACTTTCCGGGAAAGTTGGAGTTAGATAAATCAAATCTCTTAGAAAATTATCATCAGAAAACGGGAAATTTGTATCAAAAAATGGGAAATATCTACTTTCCGAAAGTTAGTTATCTCATTTCCCGAAAAGTAGATAGATTTTCTACTTTCCGAAAGTTGTTAGATAACAACAAATGAAAATAGATTATCATAGAAAACGGGAAATTTGTATCATAAAAATGGGAAATATCTACTTTCCGAAAATAGATTATCATAGAAAACGGGAAATTTGTATCATAAAAAATGGGAAATATCTACTGGAAAAGTTGGTTATATATTTCCCGAAAAGTAGATAGATTTTCTACTTTCGGAAAGTGAGTTATCGACTTCAGAAGTAGATTTTCGAATTTGGGGAATATTACCTAATTTTGCGAAGTAGATTATCATAGAAAACGGGAAATTTGTATCATAAAAATGGGAAATATCTACTTTCCGGGGAAAGTTGAGTTAGATAACCAAATTTGTCGAAAATAGATTATGCAGAAAACAAAATTTGTATCATAAAAATGGGAAATATTCACTTCCGGAAAGTTGGTTATCTACTCTAGTAGATAGATTTTCTACTTTCCGAAAGTTATTAGATAACCAAATTTGCCGAAAAATAGATTATCATAGAAAACGGAAATTTGTATCATAAAATGGGAAATATCTACTTTCCGGGAAAGTTGTTAGATAACCAACTTCCCGAAAATAGATTATCATAGAAACGGAAATTTGTATCATAAAAATGGGAAATATCTCTTCCGGGAAAGTTATTATCTACTTTCCAGCAGATAGATTTTCACTTTTCGGGAAATAGATTATCGACTTTACGGGGAAGTAGATTTTCGAATTTTGTGGGAAATATTACCTAATTTTGGGGAAGTAGATTATCATAGAAACGGGAAATTGTATCATAAAATGGGAAATATCTACTTTCCGAAAGTTAGATAAACCAAATTTGCCGAAAATAGATTATCATAGAAAACGGGAAATTTGTATCATAAAAATGGGAAATATCTACTTTCCGAAAGTTGGTATCTACTTAAAAAGTAGAAGATAGATTTTTCTACTTTCGGAAAGTTGGTTAGATAACCAAATTTGCCGAAAATAGATTATCATAAAAACGGGAAATTTGTATCATAAAAATGAAATATTCAATGAAAGTTGGTTAGATAACCAACTTTCCCGAAAATAGATTATCATAGAAAACGGGAAATTTGTATCATAAAAATGGGAAATATCTACTTTCCGAAAAGTTGGTTTGCCTTCCCGAAAAGTAGATAGATTTTCTACTTTCGGAAAGTGATTATCGACTTTCGAAGTAGATTTTCGAATTTTGGGGGAAATATTACCCAATTTGCGAAGTAGATTATCATAGAAACGTGAAATTTGTATCATAAAAATGGAAATATCTACTTTCCGGAAAGTTGAGTTAGATAACCAAATTTGGAAAATAGATTATCAGAAAACGGAAATTTATAATAAAAATGGGAATATCTACTTTCCGAAAGTTGAGTTAGATAACCAACTTTCCGGAAAGATACATAGTAAAAAGGAAATTTGTATCATAAAATGGGAATATCACTTTCGGGAAAGTTGGTTATATACTTTCCCGAAAGTAGATAGATTTTTCTATATCCGGGAAAGTAGATTATCAATCTTTTCGGAGAAGTAGATTTTCGAATTTTGGGGAAATATTACCTAATTTTGCGAAGTAGATTATCATAGAAAACGGGAAATTTGTATCATAAAAAAAATATCTACTTCCGAAAGTTGGTATCTACTTCCCTGAAAGTAGATAGATATTCTTTCCGGGAAAGTTGGTTAGATAACCAAATTTGCCGAAAATAGATTATCATAGAAAACGGAAATTTGTATCATAAAAATGGGAAATATCTATTTCCGGAAAAAATAGATTATCATAGAAAACGGGAAATTTGTATCATAAAAATGGGGAAATATTCTACCGAAAGTTGTTATCTACTTTCCCGAAAAGTAGATATATTTTCACTTTTCGGGAAAGTAGATTATCGACTCGGGGAAGTAGATTTTCGAATTTTGAAATATTACCTAATTTTGTGAAGTAGATTATCATAGAAAAACGTTAAATTTGTATCATAAAAATGGGAAAATCTACTTTCCGGGAAAGTTGAAGATAACCAAATTTGCTGAAAATAGATTATCATAGAGAACGGGAAATTTGTATCATAAAAATGGGAAATATCTACTTCCAGAAAGTTAGGTTAGATAACCAACTTTCCCGGAAAATAGATTATCATAGAAAACGGAAATTTTTATCATAAAAATGGGAAATATCTACTTCCGGAAAGTTGGTTAGATAAAACTTTCCCGAAAATAGATTATCATAGAAAAAGGAAATTTGTATCATAAAAAATGGGAAATATCTACTTCCGGGAAAGTTGTTGATATATTTTCCCGAAAAGTAGATAGATTTTCACTTTCGGAAAGTAGATTATCGACTTTTCGGGAAGTAGATTTCGAATTTTGTGGAAATATTACCTAATTTTGCGAAGTAGATTATCATAGAAAACGAAATTTGTATCATAAAAATGGAAATATCTACTTTCCGAAAGTTGGTTAGATAACCAAATTTGCCGAAAATAGATTTCATATGAAACAGGAAATTTGTATCATAAAAATGGGAAATATCTAGCTTCCGGGAAAGTTGGTTAGATAACCAACTTTCCGAAAATAGATTATCATAGAAAAACGGGAAATTTGTATCATAAAAATGGGAAATATCTACTTTCCGGGAAAGTTATTTACTTCCCCGAAAAGGATAGATTTTCACTTTCCGAGAAAGTTGGTTAGATAACCAAATTTGCTCAAAATAGATTATCATAGAAACGGAAATTTGTATCATAAAAAGAAATATCTACTGAAAGTTGTTAGATAACAAATTTGCCGAAAATAGATTATCATAGAAAACGGGAAATTTGTATCATAAAAATGGGAAATATCTACTTTCCGGAAAGTTGGTTATATACTTTCCCAAAAGTAGATGGATTTTTACTTTCGGGAAAGTTGGATTAGATAACCAAATTTGCCGAAAAATAGATTATCATAGAAAACGGGAAATTTGTATCATAAAAATGGGAAATATCTACTTTCCCGAAAATAGATTTTCATAGAAAACAGGAAATTTGTATCATAAAAATGGGAAATATCTCCTTCCGAAAGTTGGTTATCTACTTTCCCGAAAAGTAGATAGATTTTCTACTTTTCGAAAGTAGATTATCGACTTTACGGGAAGTAGATTTTCGAATTTTGGAAATATTACCAATTTTGAAAGTAGATTATCATAGAAACCGGGAAATTTGTATCATAAAAATGGGAAATATCTACTTTCCGGGAAAGTTAGTTAGATAACAAATTTGCCGAAAATAGATTATCATAGAAACGGGAAATTTGTATCATAAAAATGGAATATCTATTTGAAAGTTATTATCTACTTCCCCGAAAAGTAGATAAATTTCTACTTTCCGGAAAGTTAATAGATAACCAAATTTGCCGAAAATAGATTATCATAGAAAACGGAAATTTGTATCATAAAAATGGAAATATCTACTTTCCGGGAAAGTTGAGATAGATAACCAAATTTGCCGAAAATAGATTATTATCATAGAAACGGAAATTTGTATCATAAAATGGGGAAATATCTACTTTCCGAAAGTTGTTATATACTTTCGAAAAAGTAGATAGATTTTTCACAATTGGGAGTAGATTATCAACTTTTTCGGAGAAATAAATTTTGAATTCTGTGAAATATTACCTAATTTTGGAAGTAGATTATCAGTAGAAAACGAAATTTGTATCATAAAAATGGGAAATATCTACTTTCCGGGAAAGAGTTGTTTACTTCCCTGAAAAGTAGATAGATATTCACTTTCGGGAAAGTTGTTAGAATAACCAAATGAAAAGATTATCAAGAAGGGAAATTTGTATCATAAAAAATGGAAATATCTACTTTCCCGAAAATAGATTATCATAGAAAACAGGAAATTTGTATCATAAAAAATGGGAAAATATCTACTTTCCGGGAAAGTTGGTTATCTACTTTCCCGAAAAGTAGATATATTTTCTACTTTCGAAAAAGTAGATTATCGACTTTTCGAAGGAAGATTTAATTTGAAATATTACTCTAATTTTAGAAGTAGATTATCATAGAAAACGTTAAATTGTATCATAAAAAATGGGAAAAATCTACTTTCCGGAAAGTTGGTTAGATAACCAAATTTGCCGAAAATAGATTATCACAGAGAACAGAAATTTGTATCATAAAAATGGGAAATATCTACTTTCCGGGAAAGTTGGTTAGATAACAACTTTCCCGAAAATAGATTATCATGAAAACAGAAATTTTTATCATAAAAATTGGAAATATCTACTTTCCGAAAAGGGTTAGATAACCAACTTTCCGAAAATAGATTATCATAGCAAAAGAAATTTTTAGTCATAAAAATGGGAAATATCTACTTTCGAAAGTTGGTTATATACTTTCCTTGAAAGTAGATGATTTTTCACCAGTAGAGATTATCGACTTTTCGTAGTGGATTTTTCAGAATTTTGGAAATATTACCTAATTTTGCGAAGTAGATTATCATAAAAATAAATTTGTATCATAAAAATGGGAAATATCTACCGGGAAAGTTGGTTAAACTATTGGTAAGCGAGTTATCAGAAAACGAGGGTTTATCATAAAAAATGAAATATCTACTTTCCGGGAAGAGTTGGTTAAATAAACCTTTCGAAAATAGATATCATAGAAATTTGTATCATAAAAATGGAAATATCTACTTTCCGGAGAAAGTTGGTTATCTACTTACAAAATGAATAGATTTTCTTTCGAGAAAGTTGGTTTAGATAACCATTGCAAAATAGTATTCATAGAAAAGGGAAATTTGTATCATAAAAATGGAAATATCTACTTTCGGGAAGTTGGTTGAATAACCAAATTTGCAGAAAGATTATCATAAACAAATTTATTATAAAAATGAAATATCTACTTTCCGGGAAAGTTGGTTATATACTTTCCGAAAAGTGAATAGATTTTCTACTTTCCGGGAAAGTTGGTTAGATAACCAAATTTGCGAAAATAGATATCATAGAAAACGAAATTTGTATCTAAAAAATGGGAAATATCTACTTTCCGAAAATGAATTATTCATAGAAAACGGAAATTTGTATCATAAAAATGGGAAATATCTCCTTTCCGGGAAAGTTGGTTTATCTACTTTACAAAAGTAGATGAATACCACCGGGAAAGTGATTATCGATTTGGAAGTAGATTTTCGAATTTTGGAAATATTACCTAATTGGGAAGTAGATTATCATGAAAGGAAATTTGTATCATAAAATAGGAAATATCTACTTTCAGGAAAGTTGGATTGAATAACCAAATTTGCCGAAAATAAATTATCATAGAAAGGAAAATTTGTATCTATAAAATGGGAAATATCTACTTTCGGGAAGTTGTTATCTCTTCCCCAGAAAGTAGATAAATTCTTTCCGGAAAGTTGGTTAGATAACCAAATTGCCAATAAATATCATAGAAAACAGGAAATTTGTATCATAAAAATGGGAAATATCTACTTTCGGGAAGTTGGTTGAACCGTTAAATTTGCCGAAAATAGATATCATGAAAACGGAAATTGTATCATAAAAATGGAAATATCTACTTTCCGGGAGAGTTGGTTATTTACTTTCTTATGAAAAGTAGATAGATTTTGATTTCGGAAAGTGGATTATCGACTCGGGAAGTAGCGAATTTGGGGAAATTTACCTAATTTTTGCGAAGTAGATTATCATAGAAAACGTGAAATTTGTATCATAAAATGTGAATTCTATTTTCAGAAAGTTGGTTTCGCTTTCCTGAAAGTGAATAGATTTTCTACTTTTCGGGAAAGTTGTTAGATTATCGAATTTGGGAGAATAGATTTTGGGCGAATTTTGTGTTTGAAATATCTACTTTATGTAAGTAGATTATCATAGAAAACGGAAATTTGTATTGTAAAAAATGGGAGTATCTACTTTCCGGAAAGTTGGTTATCTACTCCCGAAAAGTGGATATATTTTCCTACTTTCGGAAATGGTTTAGGGTGATATTACTAATTTTGCGAAGAAGTTTATCATAGAAGCGTTAAATTTGTATCATAAAAATGGGAAAAATCTACTTTCCGGGAGGATTGGTTGAATAAACAATTTGCCAAAACCGTTATCATAGAAACAAATTTGCTCATAAAAAAAGTAGGAAATATCTACTTTCCGGGAAAAGTTGGTTAGACCAACTTTCACAGAAATATGAACTTATCATAGAAACGGAATTTTATCGCAAAATACGATATCTACTTTCCGAGAAGTTTGGATTAGATAACTTTCCATCAAATATCTGTAAAAGAAATTTGTATCATAAAAAATGAAATATATATCTACTTTCCGGGAAAGTTGGTTATATACTTGAAAGTGAATAATTTTTCTGCACTGGAAAGTAGATATCTTTTCAGGGGAATTGCAATTTGAAATATTACTAATTTTGAAGTAGATTATCATAAAGCTTGTGAAATTTATGTATCATAAAATGGGAAATATCTACTTAGGAAAGTTGGTTGAATAACAAATTTGCCGAAAATGGAGTATCAGAAAACAGGAAATTTGCTATCATAAAAATAGGAAATATATCTACTTTCCGGAAAGTTGGTTAGACCAAACAACTTTCAAAAATAAATATCATAAAACAGAAATTGTATCATAAAAAATGGAAATATCACTTTCCCAGGAAAGTTAGTTATCTACTCCCCGAAAAGTAGATAAATTTTCTCTTTCGAAAGTTAGTTAGATAACCAAATTGCGAAAATAGATTATCATAGAAAACGTCATATAAAAAATAGGAAATATCTACTTTCCGGGAGGAATTTGGTTGAACAACAAATTGCCGAAAAATAGATTATCATAGAAACAGAAATTTGTATCATCATAAAAATGAAATATCTACTTTCCAGGAAAGTTGAATTTATATACTTTCGAAAAGTAGATAATTTCTACTTTCTGGAAAGTTAGTTAGATAACCAAATTGCAAAAATAATTATCATAAAACATTTGTATCATAAAAATAGAAATATCTACTTTCCGAAATAGATTATCATAGAAAACGGGAAATTTGTATCATAAAAAAATGGGAAATATCTCGCTTTCAGAGGTTTATCTATTTTTAAAATGTCGTTCTACTTTTTCGGGAAAATGAATTATCGACTTTACGGGGGAAGCAGATTTTTTCAATTTTTGGAAATATTACCTAATTTTGGAAATGAATTATAGAAACCGGGAAATTTGTATCGCAAAAATGAAATATCTGCCTTTCCGGGAAAGTTGGTTGAATATGCATTTGCCGAAAGCCGTTATCATAAAACTGATTTGCTCATAAAAAATGGGAAATATCTACTTTCCGGGAAATTTAGTTATCTACTTCAGTAGATAAATTTCTACTTTCGGGAAAGTTGGTTGAATAACCAAATTTGCGAAAAATAGATATCCTATAAGCAGGAAATTTGTATCGCAGAATATCTGCTGGGAAAATGGTTAGATAATAACTTTCGTAGATTATCATAGAAACAGAAATTTGTATCATAAAAACGATATCTACTTTCCGGGAAGTTGGTTTATCTACCATGAAAATGAATCATTTCTTTCGGGAAAGTAGATTATCGACTTTTCAGGGGAAGTAGATTTTCGAATTACAAATATTACCTAGTGCAAAAATGGTTATATGAAAACGTGAAATCTGTATCTCATAAAAAAATAGGAAATATCTACTTTCCGGGAAAGATGGTTATATACTTTCCCGAAAAGTAGATGATTTCTCTTTTCAGGAAAATGAATTATATCGACTTAGATGATTTTTAATTTTGGGAAATATTACCTAATTTTGCGAAGTAGATTATCTGCCAAAACAGAAATTGTATCATAAAATGGGAAATATCTACTTAGGAAGGTTGGTTATCTGCTTTATGAAAGTAGATGAATTTTCTACTTTCCGGGAAATTTGCTTGAATAATAAATTTTGAAAAATGAATATCATAGAAACAGGAAGTTGTATCATAAAAAATACAAATCATCTGCTTTCCGAAAATGAATTATCATAACAAAACAGGGAAATTTGTATCATAAAAAATGAAATATCTACTTTCAGGAAAGTTTGGTTATCTACTTTCGAAAAGTGAGGCCTGTTTTCTACTTTTCAGAAAATAGATTATCGACTTTTCGGGGAAGTAATTTTCTCGAGCCCAGAAATATTACCTAATTTTGCAGAAATGAATTATCACCAAAACGTGGAAATTTGTGTATCAAAAATGGAAATATCTAC
>NW_024730961.1:0-2224 GCF_018991925.1 Homarus americanus
TCGCCCGTAGGCGATACGCCCACTCATTCTTCGCCCCCTGCTGCGTTAATCGCCCGTAAGGCGATTGCCGCCACTCATTCTTATCGCCCCCCTACCTGGTCCAATCGCCCGTGAGCGTTGCCGCCACTCATTCTTTTCGCCCCCTGCGCGGTTAATCGCCCGTAAAGGCGTTGCGCCACTATTCTTATCGCCTCCCTGCCGCCGTTATCGCCGTAAAGGCGTTTGCCGCCACTCATTCTTATCGCCCCCCCTGCCGTTAATCGCCCGTAAGCGTTGCGCCACTCATTCTTATCGCCCCTGCTGCGTTAAACGCCGTAAGCGTTGCTGCCACTCATTCATATTGCCCCCTGCGCCGTTAATCGCCCGTAAGGCGATGCGCCTCTCATTCTTATCCCCCCGTTAAACGCCCGCCAAGGCGATTGCGCCACTCATTCTTATCGCCCTCCTGCCGCCATTGTCGCCTGTAAAGCGTTGCCGCCCTCATTCTTATTGCCCCCCTGCCGCCGTTAATCCCCGTAATGCAATTGCCGCCACTCATTCTTATTGCCCCCCTGCGCCGTTAATCGCCCGTAAGGCGAATGCCGCCTCTCATTCTTATCGCCCCCCTGCCGCCGTTAATCGCCCGTAGGCGTTGCCGCCACTCATTCTTATCGCCCTCCTGCCGCCGTTAATCGCCGTAAAGGCGATTGCCGCCACTCATTCTTATTGCCCCCTGCCGCCGTTAATCGCCCGTAAGCGTTGCCCCCACTATTCTTATGGCCTCCCTGCGCCGTTAATCGCCCGTAAGGCGTTGCCGCCACTCATTCTTGGCCTCCCTTGCGCGTTAATCGCCCGTAAAGCGTTGCGCCACTCATTCTTATGGCCTCCCTGCGCCGTTAATCGCCCGTAAGGCGTTGCCGCCACTCATTCTTATGGCCTCCCTGCCGCCGTTAATCGCCCGTAGGCGATTCCCGCCACTCATTCTTATGGCCCCTGCCGCCGTTAATCGCCCGTAGGCGATTGCGCCACTCATTCTTATCGCCTCCCCTGCCGCCGTTAATCGCCCGTGAAGGCGATGCGCCACTCATTCTTATGGCCCCCTGCGCGTTAATCGCCCGTAAGGCGATTGCGCCCACTCATTCTTATGGCCCCCTGCCGCCGTTAATCGCCCGTGAAGCGTTGCCGCCACTCATTCTTATCGCCCCTGCCGCCGTTAATCGCCCGTAAGGCGTTGCCGCCACTCATTCTTATGGCCCCTGCCGCCGTTAATCGCCCGTAAGGCGTTGCGCCACTCATTCTTATGGCCCCCTGCCGCCGTTATCGCCCGTAGGCGTTGCGCCACCTCATTCTTATCGCCCCTGCCGCCGTTAATCGCCCGTGGCGTTGCCGCCACTCATTCTTAGCCCTCCTGCCGCCGTTAATCGCCCGTGGTGATTGCGCCACTCATTCTTGGCCCCCCTGCGCCGTTAATCCCCGTGGGCGTTGCGCCACTCATTCTTATGGCCCCCCCTACATGTGTCGCCCGTAAGGCGTTGCCGCCACTCATTCTTATCGCCCCCTGCCTGTTTATCGCCCGTAAGCGTTGCGCCACTCATTCTTATGGCCTCTGCGCCCGTTAATCGCCCGTGGCGTTGCCGCCACTCATTCTTATCGCCCCCTCCTGCCGTTAATCGCCCGTAAGGCGGTGCCGCCACTCATTCTTATCGCCCCCTGCTGCCGTTAATCGCCCGTAAGGCGATTGCCACTCATTCTTATTGCCCCCTGCGCCGTTAATCGCCCGTAAGCGATGCGCCACTCATTCTTATCCCCTGCCGCCGTTAATCGCCCGTAAGGCGATTGCCGCCACTCATTCTTATCGCCTCCTGCCGCGTTAATCGCCTGTAAGGCGTTGCGCCCACTCATTCTTATTGCCCCCCTGCCGCCGTTAATCGCCCGTAATGCGATTGCGCCACTCATTCTTATTGCCCCCTGCCGCCGTTAATCGCCGTGGGCGATGCCGCCACTCATTCTTATCGCCCCTGCACCCGTTAATCGCCCGTGGGCGATTGCCGCCACTCATTCTTATCGCCCTCCTGCCGCCGTTAATCGCCCGTAAGGCGTTGCCGCCACTCATTCTTATTGCCCCCTGCCGCCGTTAATCGCCCGTGAGGGCGATTGCGCCCACCGTTCTTAGCCTCCCTGCGCCGTTAATCGCCCGTAAGGCGTTGCCGCCCACTCATTCTTATGGCCTCCTTGCGCCGTTAAT
>NW_024730962.1:0-1408 GCF_018991925.1 Homarus americanus
ATCCTGGTGGGGTGAGGTGTTGGTTATATGTAGAAGTCCGTGTGCTTTATTGGGCTACGAAATATATATGGATCCTCGTAGCGAAGTCAAGATGGGTTGTTGCTCTGATCACTAAGCGGCACAGGTGGTCCCCATTAGAGGTTCATGGCGCCATGAGCTCGTTGAACAGGCTTTGTGTGAAATATAGCAGAGCCTAGGACTGCTTTCATTGTCCTGGTGGCCCAGAGGCAGCATTCCCCGTCACAATTATAAGATCTTGGTTCAAATCCTGGTAAGGAGGTGTTTATTATATAAAGCTCATCTTTATTGGGCTAATGAAAATATATGATCCTCGTTTTTAGAAGCCGCATTTGGTAAAACGCTGCTCTCATCACCCAAGCGCACCCCAACAAGGACGGTGGTCCCCATTAGAGGTTCACATGCGCCATAAGCTCGCTGGAACAAGCTGTGTAAAAATATAGCAGAGTCCAGGACTGCTTTATTGTCCTAGTGGCCCAGAGGTACGCGTCCCCGGTCACAATTATAAGATCGTGGGTTCAAATCCTGCGGGTGAGGTGCTGATTATATGTAGAAGTCCGCTTTTATTAGGCAACGAAAAATACGGATCCTCGCTCAAGCCAAGATTAAGTAAAACATTGCCTGATCAACTAAGCGCACTGGTGTTCCCCATTACAGGTTCACGGCGCCATAAGCCCGCTGAACAGGCTTTGTGCAAAATATAGCAGAGTCTAGAATGCTTTTAGTGTCCTGGCAGCCCAGAGAGAGGCTCCACGGTCACAATTATAAGACCGCGGGTTCAAACCTGGTGGGTGAGGTGTTGATTAAATGTAGAAGTCCACGCTTTTATTGGGCTAATGAAATATATACGATCCGCGTGCTCGAAGCTGCATTTGCAAAACGTTGCTCTGATCACCTAAGCGCACTGGTATTAGAGGTTCACGGATGCCACAAGCTCAATGGAACAGGCTTTGTGTGAAATATAGCAGAGTCCAGGACTGCTTTTATTGTCCTGGTGGCCCAGAGGTAGCGCTCCACGGTCACAATTATAAGATCGTGGGTTCAAATCCTGGTGGGGTGAGGTGTTGATTAAATGTAGAAGTCCGCGTTTTATTGGGCCATGAAATATATATGGATCCGCTGCGTTTCGAAGCTGCATTTGGTAAAACGTTGCTCTGATCACCTGCGCACGGATGGTCCCCATTAGAGGTTCACGGCGCCAAAAGCCCGCTGAACAGCTCCTTGTGTGAAATATAGCAGAGTCTAGACTGCTTTAGTGTCCTGGTGGCCCAGAGGTAGCATTCCCCGGTCACAATTATAAGATCGTGGGTTCAACCGGTGGGGGTGAGGTGTTGATTATATGTAGTCCGCGCTTTATTGGGCTAATGAAATATATATGGATCCTCGTGTT
>NW_024730963.1:0-27016 GCF_018991925.1 Homarus americanus
TCGAGCATAACAATGGCCCCTGATCGAGTTTAACAAAGGCCCCTAATCGAGTACAAGAAAGTCCCCTGGTCGAGTATAAGAAAGGCCCCTCATCGAGTTTAACAAAGGCCCCTCATCGAGTATAACAAAGTCCCCTGGTCGAGTATATCAAACTCCCCTGGTCGAGTATAACAATATCCCCTGATCGAGTATAACAAAGTCCCCTGATCGAGTATAACAAATTCCGCTGATCGAGTATAACAAAGTCCCCTGATCGAGTATAACAAAGAACCCTGGTCGAGTATAACAAAGTCCCCTCATGGAGTATAACAAAGGCCCGTGATCGAGTATAACAAAGGCTCCTGATCGAGTATAACAACGTCCCCTGATCGAGTATAACAAAGTCCGCTGATCGAGTATAACAAAGTCCCCTGATCAAGTATAACAAAGTCACCTGATCGAGTATAACAAAAGCCCCTGCTCGAGTTTAACAAAGGTCCCTGATCGAGTATAACAGAGTCCCCTGGTCGAGTATAACAAAGGCCCCTCATCAAGTTTAACAAAGGCCCCTCATTGAGTATAACAAAGTCCCCTGGTCGAGTAGAACAAACTCACCTGGTCAAGTATACCAAAGTCCCCTGATCGAGTATAACAAAGTCCCCTAATCGAGTATAACTATGGCCCCTGATCGAGTTTAACAAAGGCCTCTGATCTAGTGTAAGAAAGTCCCCTGGTCGAGTATAACAAAGGTCCCTCATCGAGTTTAACAAAGGCCCCTCATCGAGTATAACAAAGTCACCTGGTCGAGTATAACAAACTCCCCTGGTCAGGTATAACAAAGAACCCTGGTTGAGTATAACAAAGTCCCCTGATCGAGTATAACAAAGGCCCCTCATCTAGTATAACAAAGGCCCCTCATCGAGTATAACAAAGTCTCCTGATCGAGTATAACAAAATCCGCTGATCGAGTATAACAAAGTCCCCTGATCGAGTATAACTATGGCCCCTGATCGAGTTTAACAAAGGCCCCTGATCGAATGTCAGAAAGTCCCCTGGTCGAGTATAACAAAGGTCCCTCATCGAGTTTAACAAAAGTCCCTCATCAAGTATAACAAAGTCACCTGGTCGAGTATAACAAACTCCCCTGGTCAAGTATAACAAAGAACCCTGGTTGAGTATAACAAAGTCCCCTGATCGAGTATAACAAAGGCCCCTAATCGAGTATAACAAAGGCCCCTCATCGAGTAAAACAAAGTTTCCTGATCGAGTATAACAAAATCCGCTGATCGAGTATAACAAAGTCCCCTAATCGAGTATAACTCTGGCCCCTGATCGAGTTTAACAAAGGCCCCTGATCGAGTGTAACAAAGTCCCCTGGTCGAGTATAACAAAGGTCCCTCATCGATTTTAACAAAGGCCCCTCATCGAGTATAACTAAGTCCCCTGGTCGAGTATAACAAACTCCCCTGGTCAAGTATAACAAAGAACCCTGGTTGAGTATAACAAAATCCCGTGATCGAGTATAACAAAGGCCCCTGATCGAGTATAACAAAGGCCCCTCATCGAGTATAACAAAGTCTCCTGATCGAGTATAACAAAGTCCGCTGATCGTGTATAACAAAGTCCCCTGATCGAGTATAACAAAGTCCCCTGATCGAGTATAACAAAGGCCCCTGACCAAGTTTAACAAAGGCCCCTGATCAAGTATAACAAAGGTCCCTCATAGAGTTTAACAAAGGCCCGTCATCGAGTATAACAAAGTCTCCTGATCGAGTATAACAAAGTCCGCTGATCGAGTATAACAATGTCCCCTCTATCGAGTATAACAAAGTCCCCTGGTCGATTATAACAAAGTCCCCTGATCGAGTATAACAAAGTTCCCTGATCGAGTATAACAAAGCCCCCTGATCGAGTATAACAAAGTCCCCTGATCTAGTATAACAAAGTCCCCTGGTCCAGTATAACAAAGTCCCCTGATCGAGTATAACATATCCCCTGATCGAATATAACAACGTCTCCTGGCCTAGTTTAACAAAGTCCCCATATCGAGCATAACAAATCCCCAAATCGATTATAACAAAGTCCCCTGGTCGAGTATAACAAAGGGCCCTGTTCGAGTAAGAATAAGTCCCCTCATCGAGTATAACAAAGTCCCCTAATCGTGTATAACAAAGTCCCCTGGTCGAGTATAGCATATCTCCTGATCGAATATAAAAAAGTCTCCGGCCTTAGTTTTAACAAAGTCCTGATCGAGCATAACAAAGTTCCCCTAATCGATTATAACAAAGTCCCTGATCCTAGTATAACAAAGCCCCGGACGAGTATAACAAAGTCCGCTGATCGATATAACATATCCCTGATTGAGTATAACAGTCCCTGTCGAGTATAGCAAAGTCCCTGATCGAGTATAAGAAAGCTTCCTGATCGAGTATAACAATGTCCCCTGATCGAGTATAACAAAGCCCTCTG
The DNA here is from genome assembly GCF_018991925.1 of Homarus americanus. NCBI lineage: Eukaryota > Metazoa > Arthropoda > Malacostraca > Decapoda > Nephropidae > Homarus > Homarus americanus. Next base: position 2,449 of record NW_024730963.1, read on the forward strand.
CTCGAATATAACAAAGTCCCCTGATCGAGTCCAAAAAAGGCCTCTAATCGAGTATAAGAAAGTCCCCTGATCGAGTATAACAAAGTCCCTGTATCGAGTATAACAAATTCCCCTTATCGAGTATAACAAAGTTCCGTTATCGAGTATAACAAAGTCCCCTAATCGAGTATAACAAAGGCCCCTGGTCGAGTATAACAAAGTCCCTGATCGAGTATAACAAAGTCCCTAGGTCGAGCATACCAAAGCCCCCTAATCGATTATAACAAAGTCCCCCGGTCGATTATAGCAAAGGGCCCTGATCGAGTAAGACAAAGTCCCCTGATCGAGTATAACAAGGTCCCCTAATCGTGTATAAAAATGTCCCCTGGTCCAGTGAAACAAAGTCCCCTCATCGAGTATAAAAAAGTCCGCTTGCCCGGTATAACAAAGTCCCTAGATCGAGCATACAAAAGTCCCCTGATCGATTATAACAAAATCCCCCGGTCGAGTATAGCAAAGGGCCCTGATCGTGTAAGACAAAATCCCCTGATCGAGTATAAGAAAGTCACCTGATCGAGTATGACATATCCCCTGATCGAGTATAAAGATCCCTAATCGAGTATAACAAAGTCCCTGATCGAGTATAACAAAGTCCCTGGTCGAGTATAAAGCCCTGGATGAGTATAACAGTTCTCGATCAAGTATAAAAAAGTCCCCTGGTCGAATATTTCAAAGTCCCCTAATCGAGAATAACAAAGTCCCCTGGTCGAACATAATTAAGCACCCTCATCGAGTATAACAACGTCTCCTGGCCTAGTTTAACAAAGTCCCAAGATCGAGGATAACAAAGTCCCCTAATCGATTATAACAAAGTCCCCTAGTCGAGTATGACAAAGGGCCCTGATCGAGTAAGACTAATCCCCTCATCGAGTATAACAAAGTATCCTGATCCTAGTATAAAAAAGCCACTTGGTCGAGTATAACAAAGTCCCCTGAACCGAGTATAACAAAGTCTCTTGATCGAGTATAACATATCTACTCGATCGAGTATCACAAAGTCCCTGTGGAGTATAACAAAGTTCCCTGGTCGAGAATAACAAAGCTTAATCGAGCATAACAGCGTCTTTGGTCGAGTATAACAAAGTCCTCTGATCAAGTATAACAAAGTCCCCTGATTCAGTATACCAAAGTCCTCAATCAAGTAAAACAAAGTCCCCGGTCAAGTATAACAAAGTCCCTGATCGAGTATAACAAAGTCCCCTGATCGAGTATTACATATCCCCTGATCGAATATAACAAAGTCCCTGGTGGAGTATAACAAAGTCCTCTGATCGAGTATAACAAAGTCCCCTGATCGAGTATAACATATCACCTGATCGAGTATAACAAAGTCCTCTGGTCGAGTATAACAAAGTCCCCTGATCGAGTATAACAATGTCACCTGGTCGAGTATAACAATGTCCCCTGATCGAGTATAACAAAGCCCCCTCATCGAGTATAGCAAAGCCCATTGGTCAAATATAGTAATGTCCACTCATCGAGTATAACAAAGTTCCCCGATCGAGTATAACAAAGGCCTCTAGTCGAATATAACAAAGTCCCCTAATCGAATATAACAAAGTCCCCTGGTCGAGCATAATAAAGCACCCTCATCGAGTATAACAAAGGCCCCTAATCGAGTATAACAAAGTCTCCTGATCGCGTATAACAAAGTCCCCTGGCCCAGTATAACAAAGTCCCCTGATCGAGTATAACATATCCCCTGATCGAGTATAACAACGTCTCCTGGCCTAGTTTAACAAAGTCCCCTGGTAAAGTATAACAAAGGGCCCTCATCGAGTATAACAAAGTCCCCTGATCGAGTATAACAAAGTCCCATGGATGAGTATTACAAAGTCCCCTGATCGAGTATAACATATCCGCTGATTGAGTATAACAAAGTCCTCTGGTCGAGTATAACAAAAGCCCCTCATCGAGTATAGCAAAGTCCATTGGTCAAATATAGGAAAGTCCACTCATCGAGTATAACAAAGTCCCCCGATCGAGTATAACAATGGCCTCTGGTCGATTATAGCAAAGTCCCCGGGTCGAGTATAACAAAGCCCCCTCATCGAGTATAATAAAGGCCCCTAATCTAGTATAACAAAGTCCCCTGATCGAGTATAACAAAGTCCCCTGATAGAGTATAACAAAGTCCTCTGGTCGAGTATAAAAAAGTCCCCTGATCGAGTATAACAAAGTCCCCTAGTCGAATATAACAAAGTCCCCTCATCGAGTATAACAAAGTCCATTGGTCAAGTATAAAAAAGTTCCCATGATCGAGCATAGCAAAGTCCCCTGAACGAGTATAACAAAGCCTCCTCATCGAGTATAACAAAGTCCCCTAATCGAGTATAACAAAGCCCCCTGCTCGAGTATAACAAAGTCCTCTGGTCGAGTTTAGCAAAGTCCCCTGATCGAGTATAACAAAGCCTCCTGATCGAGCAACAAAGTCCCCTGATTGAATATAACAATGCCCCGTGCTCCAGTATAACAAAGTCCCCTGATCGAGTCCAAAAAAGGCCTTTAATCGAGTATAACAAATTCCCCTGATCTAGTATAACAAAGGCCCCTGATCGAGTGTAACAAAGGCCCCTCATCGAGTATAACAAAGTCCCTAAATCGAGCATAACAAAGTCCCCTGGTCGAGTATAACAAAGTCCCCTGTTCGAGTCTAACAAAGCCCCCTTATCGAGTATAACAAATTCACCTTATCGAGTAACAAAGTCCCCTTATCGAGTACAACAAAGTCCCCTAATCGAGTATAACAAAGGCCCTGGTCGAGTATAACAAAGTCCCTCATCGAGTGTAACAGAGTCCCCTAATCGAGTTTAAAAATGTCCCCTGGTCCAGTGTAACAAAGTCCCCTGATCGAGCATAAAAGAGTCCCCTGGCCCAGTATAACAAAGTCCCTAGATCAAGCATACCAAAGTCCCCTGATCGATTATAACAAAGTCCCCGGTCCAGTATAGCAAAGGGCCCTGAGCGAGTAAGACAAAGTCCCCTAATCGAGTATAACAGAGCCCCCTGCTCGAGTATAACAAAGTCCCCAGGTCGAGTCTAAAAAAGGCCTCTAATCGAGTATAAGAAAAGTCCCCTGGTCGAGTATAACAAAGGGCCCTGATCGAGTAAGACTAAGTTTCCTCATCGAGTATAACAAAGTCCCCTGATCGAGTATAACAAAGCCTCCTGATCGAGTATAACAAAGTCCCCTGATCGAGTATAACAAAGCTCCTTGCTCGAGTATAACAAAGTCACCTGATCGAGTCTAAAAAAGGCCTCTAATCGAGTATAAGAAAAGTCCCCTGGTCGAGTATAACAAAGGGCCCTGATCGAGTAAGACTAAGTCCCCTCATCGAGTATAACAAAGTCCCCTGATCCTAGTATAACAAAGCCCCCCTGGACGAGTATAACAGAGGCCCCTAATCGAGTATAACAAAGTCTCCTGATCGCATATAACAAAGTCCCCTGATCGAGTATAACAAAGGCCCCTGGATGAGTATAACAAAGTCCCCTGATCGAGTATAACATATCCCCTGATTGAGTATAACAAAGTCCTCTGGTTGAGTATAAAAAAGTCCCCTGATCGAGTATAACAAAGTCCCCTGGTCGAGTATAACAAAGTCCCCTCATCGAGTATAACAGAGGCCCCTCATCGAGAATAACAAAGTCCATTGGTCAAGTATAAAAGAGATCCCTGGTCGAGTATAACAAAGTCCCCTGGTCGAGTATAGGAAAGTCCCGTGATCGAGTATAACAAAGCCTCCTCATCGAGTATAACAAAGTCCCCTGATCGAGTATAACAAAGCCCCCTGCTCGAGTATAACAAAGTCCCCTAATCGAGTCCAAAAAAGGCCTCTAGTCGAGTATAAGAAAGTCCCCTGATCAAGTATAACAAAGCCGCCTAATCGAGTATAACAACGTCCCCTGGTCGAGTATAACAAAGTCCCCTGTTCGAGTCTAACAAAGTCCCCTCATCGAGTATAACAAATTCCCTTATCGAGTATAACAAAGTCCCCTTATCGAGTATAACAAAGTCCCCTAATCGAGTATAACAAAGGCCCCTGACGAGTATAACAAAGTCCCTGATTGAGTATAACAAAGTCCCTAGATCGAGCATACCAAAGTCCCCTAATCTATTATAACAAAGTCCCCGGTCGAGTATAGCAAAGGGCCCTGATCGTGTAAGACAAAATCCCCTGATCGAGTATAAGAAAGTCACCTGATCGAGTATGACAAAGCCCCCTGGATGAGTATAAGAAAGTTCCCTGATCGAGTATAACAAAGTCCCCTGATCGAGTATAACAAAGTCCCCTGGTCGAGTATGACACAGCCCCCTGGATGAGTATAACAGTTCCCTGATCGAGTATAACAAAGTCCCCTGATCGAGTATAACAAAGTCTCCTGGTCCAGTATAAGAAAGTCCCCTTATCGATTATAACATATCCCCTGATCGAGTATAACAACGTCTCCTGGCCTAGTTTAACAAAGTCCCCAGATCGAGGATAACAAAGTCCCCTAATCGATTATAACAAAGTCCCCTGGTCGAGTAAGACAAAGGGCCCTGATCGAGTAAGACTAAGCCCCCTCATCGAGTATAACAAAGTCCCCTGATCCTAGTATAAAAAAGCCCCTTGGACGAGTATAACGAAGTCCCCTGAACCGAGTATAACAAAGTCCCCTGATCGAGTATAACATATCCACTGATCGAGTATCACAAAGTCCCTGGTGGAGTATAACAAAGTTCCCTGGTCGAGTATAACAAAGTTTTCTAATCGAGCATAACAAAGGCACTTGGTCGAGTATAACAAAGTCCTCTGATCAAGTATAACAAAGTCCCCTGATCGAGTATCACAAAGTCTCCTGGTCGAGTATAACAAAGTTATCTAATCGAGTATAAAAAAGCCCCTCGTCGAGAATAACAAAGTCCTCTGATCGAGTATAACAAAGTCCCCTGTTCGAGTCTAACAAAGTCCCCTTATCGAGTATAACAAATTCACCTTATCGAGTAACAAAGTCCCCTTATCGAGTACAACAAAGTCCCCTAATCGAGTATAACAAAGGCCCTGGTCGAGTATAACAAAGTCCCCCATCGAGTGTAACAAAGTTCCCTAATCGAGTATAAAAATGTCCCCTGGTCCAATGTAACAAAGTACCCTGATCGAGTATAAAAAAGTCCCCTGGCCCAGTATAACAAAGTCCCTAGATCAAGCATACCAAAGTCCCCTGATCGATTATAACAAAGTCCCCGGTCCAGTATTGCAAAGGGCCCTGAGCGAGTAAGACAAAGTCCCCTAATCGAGTATAACAGAGCCCCCTGCTCGAGTATAACAAAGTCCCCTGGTCGAGTATAGTAAAGTCCCCTAGTCGAGTATAACAAAGCCTCCTCATTGAGTATAACAAAGTCCCCTGATCGATTATAACAAAGCTCCCTGCTCGAGTATAACAAAGTCCCCTGATCGAGTCTAAAAAAGGCCTCTAATCGAGTATAAGAAAGTCCCCTGACGAGTATAACAAAGCCGCCTAATCGAGTATAACAAAGTCCCCTGGTCAAGTATAACAAAGTCCCCTGTTCGAGTCTAACAAAGTCCCCTTATCGAGTAAAACAAATTCCCCTTATCGAGTATAACAAAGTCCCTGATCGAGTATAACAAAGTCCCAAGATCGAGCATACCAAAGTCCCCTAATCGATTATAACAAAGTCCCCCGGTCGAGCATACCTAAGTCCCCTGATCGAGTATAACAAAGTCACTTGATGGAAAATAACAAAGCCCGGCTGGATGAGTATAACAAAGTTCCCTGATCGAGTATAACAACGTTCCCTGATCGAGTATAACAAAGTCTCCTGGTCCAGTATAACAAAGTCCCTGATCGAGGATAACAAAGTCCCCTAATCGAGAATAAAAATGTCCCCTGGTCCAGTGTAACAAAGTCCCTTCATCGAGTATAAAAACGTCCCCTGGTCCAGTGTAACAAAGTCCCTTCATCGAGTATAAAAACGTCCCCTGGCCCAGTATAACAAAGTCCCTAGATCGAGCATACCAAAGTCCCCCGACCGATTATAACAAAGTCCCCCTGTCGAGTATAGCAAAGGGCCCTGATCGTGTAAGACAAAATCCCCTGATTGAGTATAAGAAAGTCCCCTGATCGAGTATGACAAAGCCCCCTGGATGAGTATAACAAAGTTCCCTGATCGAGTATAACAAAGTCCCCTGATCGAGTATAACAAAGTCCCCTGGTCCAGTATAACAAAGTCCCCTGATCGAGTATAACATATCCCCTGATCGAGTATAACAACGTCTCCCTGGCCTAGTTTAACAAACTCCCCAGATCGAGCATAACAAAGTTCCCTAATCAATTATAACAAAGTCCCCTGGTCGAGTATAACAAAGGGCGCTGATCGAGTATAACAAAGGGCGCTGATCGAGTAAGACTAAGTCCCCTCATCGAGTATAACAAAGTCCCCTGATCCTAGTATAACAAAGCCCCCCTTGACGAGTGTAACAAAGGTTCCTAATCGAGTATAACAAAGTCTCCTGATCGCATATAACAAAGTCCCCTGATCGAGTATAACAAAGTCTCCTGGATGAGTATAACAAAGTCCCCTCATCGAGTATAACAAAGTCCATTGGTCAAGTATAAAAAGTTCCCATGATCGAGCATAGACAAGTCTCCTGATCGAGTATAACAAAGTCCCATGATAGAGTATAACAAAGTCCTCTGGTCGAGTATAAAAAGTCCCCTGATCGAGTATAACAAAGTCCCCTGGTCGAGTATAACAAAGTCCCCTCATCGAGTATAACAGAGTCCATTGGTCAAGTATAAAAAAGTTCCCATGATCGAGCATAGCAAAGTCTCCTGATCGAGTATAACAAAGCCTCCTGATCGAGTATACCAAAGTCCCCTAATCGAGTATAACAAAGCCCCGTGCTCGAGTATAACAAAGACCCCTGGTCGAGTTTAGCAAAGTCCCCTGATCGAGTATAACAAAGCCTCCTGATCGAGTATAACAAAGTCCCCTGATCGAGTATAACAAAGCCCCCTGCTTGAGTATAACAAAGTCCCCTGATCGAGTCCAAAAAAGGACTTTAATCGAGTATAACAAAGTCCCTTGATCTAGTATAACAAAGGCCCCTAATCGAGTGTAACAAAGGCCCCTCATCGAGTATAACAAAGTTCCCTAATCGAGCATAACAAAGTCCCCTGGTCGAGTATAACAAAGTCCCCTGTTCGAGTCTAACAAAGCTCCCTTATCGATTATAACAAATTCACCTTATCGAGTAACAAAGTCCCCTTATCGAGTACAACAAAGTCCCCTAATCGAGTATAACAAAGGCCCTGGTCGAGTATAACAAAGTCCCTCATCGAGTGTAACAAAGTCCCCTAATCGAGTATAAAAATGTCCCCTAGTCCAGTGTAACAAAGTCCCCTGATCGAGTATAAAAAAGTCCCCTGGCCCAGTATAACAAAGTCCCTAGATCAAGCATACCAAAGTCCCCTGATCGATTATAACAAAGTCCCCGGTCCAGTATAGCAAAGGGCCCTGAGCGAGTAAGACAAAGTCCCCTAATCGAGTATAACAGAGCCCCCTGCTCGAGTATAACAAAGTCCCCTGGTCGAGTATAGCAAAGTCCCCTAATCGAGTAACAAAGCCTCCTGATCGAGTATAACAAAGTCCCCTGATCGAGTATAACAAAGTCCTGGTGGAGTATAACAAAACCTGCTCCCCGAGTATAACAAAGATCGAGTCTAAAAAAGGCCTCTAATCGAGTATAAGAAAGTCGCCTGATCGAGTATAACAAAGGCGCCTAATCGAGAATAACAAAGTCCCCTGGTCAAGTATAACAAAGTCCCCTGTTCGAGTCTAACAAAGTCCACTTATCGAGTAAAACAAATTCCCCTTATCGAGTATAACAAAGTCCCCTTATCGAGTATAACAAAGTCCCTGATCGAGTATAACAAAGTCCCTAGATCGAGCATGCCAAAGTCCCCTAATCGATTATAACAAAGTCCCCCGGTCGAGCATACCAAAGTCCCCTGATCGAGTATAACAAAGTCCCCTGATGGAAAATAACAAAGCCCCCTGGATGAGTATAACACAGTTCCCTGATCGAGTATAACAACGTTCCCTGATGGAGTATAACAAAGTCTCCTGGTCCAGTATAACAAAGTCCCCTGATCGAGGATAACAAAGTCCCCTAATCGAGAATAAAAATGTCCCCTGGTCCAGTGTAACAAAGTCCCTTCATCGAGTATAAAAAAGTCCCCTGGCCCAGTATAACAAAGACCCTAGATCGAGCATACCAAAGTCCTCTGATCGATTATAACAAAGTCCCCCGGTCGAGTATAGCAAAGGGCCCTGATCGTGTAAGACAAAATCCCCTGATTGAGTATAACAAAGTCCCCTGATCGAGTATAACATATCCCCTGATCGAGTATAACAACGTCTCCTGGTCTAGTTTAACAGAGTCCCCAGATCGAGCATAACAAAGTTCCCTAATCGATTATAACAAAGTCCCCTGGTCGAGTATAACAAAGGGCACTGATCGAGTAAGACTAAGTCCCCTCATCGAGTATAACAATGTCCCCTGATCCTAGAATAACAAAGCCCCCCTGGACCAGTATAACAAAGGTTCCTAATCGAGTATAACAAAGTCTCCTGATCGCGTATAACAAAGTCCCCTGATCGAGTACAACAAAGTCCCCTGGATGAGTATAACAAAGTCCCCTGATCGAGTATAACATATCCCCTGATTGAGTATAACAAAGTCCCCTGGTCGAGTATAGCAAAGTCCCTGATCGAGTATAAGAAAGCCTCCTGATCGAGTATAACAAAGTCCCCTGATCGAGTCTAACAAAGCCCCCTGCTCGAGTATAACAAAGTCCCCTGATCGAGTCCAAAAAAGGCCTCTAATCGAGTATAAGAAAGTCCCCTGATCGAGTATAACAAAGTCCCCTTATCGAGTATAACAAATTCCCCTTATCGAGTATAACAAAGTCCCGTTATCGAGTATAACAAAGTCCCCTAATCGAGTATAACAAAGGCCCCTGGTCGAGTATAACAAAGTCCCTGATCGAGTATAACAAAGTCCCTAGGTCGAGCATACCAAAGCCCCCTAATCGATTATAACAAAGTCCCCCGGTCGAGTATAACAAAGGGCCCTGATCGAGTAAGACAAAGTCCTCTGATCGAGTATAACAAAGTCCCCTAATCGTGTATAAAAATGTCCCCTGGTCCAGTGAAACAAAGTCCCCTCATCGCTTATAAAAAAGTCCCCTGGCCTGGTATAACAAAGTCCCTAGTTCGAGCATACCAAAGTCCCCTGATCGATTATAACAAAATCCCCCGGTCGAGTATAGCAAAGGGCCCTGATCGTGTAAGACAAAATCCCCTGATCGAGTATTAGAAAGTCACCTGATCGAGTATGACAAAGCCCCCTGGATGAGTATAACAAAGTTCCCTGATCGTGTATAACAAAGTCCCCTGATCGAGTATAACAAAGACCCTGGTCGAGTATGACAAAGCCCCCTGGATGAGTATAACAGTTCCCTGATCGAGTATAACAAAGTCCCCTGATCGAGTATAACAAAGTCCCCTGGTCCAGTATAACAAAGTCCCCTGATCGAGTATAACATATCCCCTGATCGAGTATAACAACGTCACCTGGCCTAGTTTAACAAAGTCCCCAGATCGAGGATAACAAAGTCCCCTAATCGATTATAACAAAGTCCCCTGGTCGAGTATGACAAAGGGCCCTGATCGAGTAAGACTAAGTCCCCTCATCGAGTATAACAAAGTCCCCTGATCCTAGTATAAAAAAGCCCCTTCGACGAGTATAACATATCCACTGATCGAGTATAACAAAGTTTTCTAATCGAGCATAACAGAGGCCCTTGGTCGAGTATAACAAAGTCCTCTGATCAAGTATAACAAAGTCCCCTGATCTAGTATAACAAAGTCCCCTAATCAAGTATAACAAAGTCCCCTGATCAAGTATAACAAAGACCCCTGATCGAGTATAACATATCCCCTGATCGAGTATAACAAAGTTCTCTGGTCGAGTATGACAACGTCCCCTGATCGAGTATAACAAAGTCCCCTGATCGAGTATTACATATCCCCTGATCGAATATACCAAAGTCCCTGGTGGAGTATAACAAAGTCCCCTGATCGAGTATCGCAAAGTCTCCTAGTCGAGTATAACAAAGTTTTCTAATCGAGTATAAAAAAGCCCCTCGTCGAGTATAACAAAGTCCATTGATCGAGTATAACAAAGTCCCCTGATCGAGTATAACATATCACCTGATCGTGTATAACAAAGTCCTCTGGTCGAGTATAAAAAATCCCCTGATCAAGTATAACAATGTCACCTGGTCGAGTAAAACAATGTCCCCTGATCGAGTATAACAAAGGCCCCTCATCGAGTATAGCAAAGCCCATTGGTCAAATATAGTAAAGTCCACTCATCGAGTATAACAAAGTTCCCCGATGGAGTATAACAAAGGCCTCTGGTCGAGTAAGACAAAATCTCCTGATCAAGTATAAAAAGTCCCCTGGTCGAATATAACAAAGTCCCCTAATCGAGTATAACAAAGTCCCCTGGTCGAGCATAATAAACCACCTTCATCGAGTATAACAAAGGCCCCTAATCGAGTATAACAAAGTCTCCTGATTGCATATAACAAAGTCCCCTGGTCCAGTATAACAAAGTCCCCTGATCGAGTATAACATATCCCCTGATCGAGTATAACAACGTCTCCTGGCCTAGTTTAACAAAGTCCCCTGGTCGAGTATAACAAAGGGCCCTGATCGAGTAAGACAAAGTCCCCTGGATGAGTACAACAAAGTCCCCTGATCGAGTATAACATATCCCCTGATTGAGTACAACAAAGTCCTCTGGTCGAGTATAAAAAAGTCCCCTGAGCGAGTATAACAAAGTCCCCTGGTCGAATATAGGAAAGTCCCCTCATCGAGTATAACAAAGTCCCCTGATCCTAGTATAACAAAGCCCCCCTGGACGAGTATAACAAAGGCCCCAAATCTAGTATAACAGTCTCCTGATCGCATATAACAAAGTCCCCTGATCGAGTATAACAAAGTCCCCTGGATGAGTACAACAAAGTCCACTTGATCGAGTATAACATATCCCCGAACTGAGTATAACAAAGTCCTCTGGTCGAGTATAAAAAAGTCCCCTGATCGAGTATAACAAAGTCCCCTGGTCGAGTATAACAAAGTCCCCTCATCGAGTATAACAACGTCCATTGGTCAAGTATAAAAGAGATCCCTGGTCGAGTATAACAAAGTCCCCTGGTCGAGTATAGGAAAGTCCCGTGATCGAGTATAACAAAGCCTCCTGATCGAGTATAACAAAGTCCCCTGATCGAGTATAACAAAGCACCCCTGCTCGAGTATAACAAAGTCCCCTAATCGAGTCCAAAAAAGGCCTCTAGTCGAGTATAAGAAAGTCCCCTGATCAAGTATAACAAAGCCGCCTAATCGAGTATAACAACGTCCCCTGGTCGAGTATAACAAAGTCCCCTGTTCGAGTCTAACAAAGTCCCCTCATCGAGTATAACAAATTCCCTTATCGAGTATAACAAAGTCCCCTTATCGAGTATAACAAAGTCCCCTAATCGAGTATAACTGGGCCTAATTAAAGGTATAGCAAGAATTCCTGATCGAGTATAACAAAGTCCCTAGGTCGAGCATACCAAAGTCTCCTAATCGATTATAACAAAGTCCCCCGGTCGAGTATAGCAAAGGGCCCTGATCGAGTAAGACAAAGTCCCCTGATCGAGTATAACAAAGTCCCCTGATGGAGAATAACAAAGCCCCCCTGGATGAGTTTGACAAAGTTCCCTGATCGAGTATAACAACGCCCCCTGATCGAGTATAACAATGTCTCCTGGTCCAGTATAACAAAGTCCCCTGATCGAATATAACAAAGTCCCCTAATCGAGTATAAAAATGTCCCCTGGTCCAGTGTAACAAAGTCCCCTCATCGAGTAAAAAAATGTCCCCAGATCGAGTATAACAACGTCTCCTGGCCTAGTTTAACAAAGTTCCCAGATCGAGCATAACAATGTCCCCTAATCGATTATAACAAAGTCCCCTGGACGAGTATGACAAAGGGCCCTGATCGAGTAAGACTAAGTCCCCTCATCGAGTATAACAAAGTCTCCTAATCGTCTATAACAAAGTCCCCTGGTCGAGGATAGCATATCCCCTGATCGAATATAAAAAAGTCCCCTAGTCGAGTATAACAAAGTCCTCTGATCGAATATAACAAAGTTCCCTGATCGAGTATAACATATCCTCTGATCGAGTATAACAAAGTCCCTGGTGGAGTATAACAAAGTCCCCTGATCGAATATAAGAAAGTCCCCTGGTCGAGTTTAACAATGTCCCCTGATCGAATATAACAAAGGCCCCTCATCGAGTATAGCAAAGTCCATTGGTCAAATATAGGAAAGTCCACTCATCGAGTATATTAAAGTCCCCCGATCGAGTATAACAATGGCCTCTGGTCTAGTATGAGAAAGTCCCCTGATCAAGTATAAAAAAGTCCACTGGTCTAGTATAACAAAGTCCCCTAAACGAGTATAACAAAGTCCCCTGGTCGATTATAGCAAAGTCCCCGGGTCGAGTATATTAAAGCCCCCTCATCGAGTATAACAAATGCCCCTAATCGAGTATAACAAAGTCCCCTGATCGAGTATAGCAAAGTCCCCTGATAGAGTATAACATATCCCCTGATCGAGTATAACAAAGTTCTCTGGTCGAGTATGACAAAGTCCCCTGATCGAGTATAACAAAGTCCCCTGATCGAGTATTACATATCCCCTGATCGAATATAACAAAGTCCCTGGTGGAGTATAACAAAGTCCCCTGATGAGAGTGTCACAAAGTCTCCCTAGTCGAGGTATAACAAAGTTTTCTATGTCAGTATAAAGCCCCTCGTCGAGTATAACAAAGTCCTTTGATCCCAGGTATAACAAAGTCCCTTATCGGTATAACATATCACCTGATCGAGTATAACAAAGTCCTCTGGTCGAGTATAACTAAGTCCCCTGATCGAGTATAACAATGTCACCTGGTCGAGTATAACAATGTCCCCTGATCGAGTATAACAAAGGCCCCACATCGAGTATAGCAAAGTCCATTGGTCAAATATAGTAAAGTCCACTCATCGAGTATAACAAAGTTCCCCGATCGAGTATAACAAAGGCCTCTGGTCGAGTAAGACAAAGTCCCCTCATCAAGTATAGAAAAAGTCCCCTGGTCGAATATTTCAAAGTCCCCTAATCGAGTATAACAAAGTCCCCTGGTCGAGCATAATAAAGCACCCTCATCGAGTATAACAAAGGCCCCTAATCGAGTATAACAAAGTCTCTGATCGTATAACAAAGTCCCTGGTCCAGTATAACAAAGATCCCTGATCAGGTACTTAATATATCCCCTGATCCCAGGTATAACAACGTCTCTGGCCTGGTTGCAACAAGAGTCCCCTGGTCGAGAGTATAACAAGGGCCTGATCGAGTAAGACAAAGTCCCTGGATGGTACAACCAAAGAGTCCCTGATCGATTAACATGTCCCTGATTGAGTATAACAAAGTCCTCTGGTCGAGTATAAAAAGTCCCCTGATCGAGTGTAACAAAGTCCCCTGGTCGAGTATAGGAAAGTCCCCTCATCGAGTATAACAAAGTCCCCTGATCCTAGTATAACAAAGCCTCCCTGGACGAGTATAACAAAGGCCCCTAATCGAGTATAACAAAGTCTCCTGATCGCATATAACAAAGTCCCCTGATCGAGTATATGAAAGTCCCCTGGATGAGTACAACAAAGTCCCCTGATCGAGTATAACATATCCCCGAATTGAGTATAACAAAGTCCTCTGGTCGAGTATAAAAAAGTCCCCTGATCGAGTATAACAAAGTCCCCTGGTCGAGTATAACAAAGTCCCCTCATCGACTATAACAAAGGCCTCTCATCGAGAATTACAAAGTCCATTGGTCAAGTATAAAAGAGATCCCTGGTCGAGTATAACAAAGTCCCCTGGTCGAGTATAGGAAAGTCCCGTGATCGAGTATAACAAAGCCTCCTCATCGAGTATAACAAAGTCCCCTGATCGAGTATAACAAAGCCCCCTGCTTGAGTATAACAAAGTCCCCTAATCGAGTCCAAAAAAGGCCTCTAATCGAGTATAAGAAAGTCCCCTGATCAAGTATAACAAAGCCGCCTAATCAAGTATAACAACGTCCCCTGTTCGAGTCTAACAAAGTCCCTCATCGAGTATAACAAATTCCCCTTATCGAGTATAACAAAGTCCCCTTATCGAGTATAACAAAGTCCCCTAATCGAGTATAACACAGGCCCCTGGTCGAGTATAACAAAGTCCCTGATCGAGTATAACAAAGTCCCTAGGTCGAGCATACCAATTTCCCCTAATCGATTATAAGAAAGTCCCCCGGTCGAGTATAGCAAAGGGCCCTGATCGAGTAAGACAAAGTCCCCTGATCGAGTATAACAAAGTCCCCTGATGGAGAATAACAAAGCCCCCTGGATGAGTATAACAAAGTTCCCTGATCGAGTATAACAACGTCCCCTGATCGAGTATAACAATGTCTCCTGGTCCAGTATAACAAAGTCCCCTTATCGAGTATAACAAAGTCCCCTAATCGAGTATAAAAATGTCCCCTGGTCCAGTGTAACAAAGTCCCCTCATCGAGTAAAAAAATGTCCCCAGATCGAGTATAACAACGTCTCCTGGCCTAGTTTAACAAAGTCCCCAGATCGAGCATAACAATGTCCCCTAATCGATTATAACAAAGTCCCCTGGACGAGTATGACAAAGGGCCCTGATCGAGTAAGACTAAGTCCCCTCATCGAGTATAACAAAGTCTCCTAATCGTGTATAACAAAGTCCCCTGGTCGAGTATAGCATATCCCCTGATCGAATATAAAAAAGTTCCCTGATCGAGTATAACATATCCTCTGATCGAGTATGACAAAGTCCCTGGTGGAGTATAACAAAGTCCCCTGATCGAATACAAGAAAGTCCCCTGGTCGAGTTTAACAATGTCCCCTGATCGAATATAACAAAGGCCCCTCATTGAGTATAGCAAAGTCCATTGGTCAAATATAGGAAAGTCCACTCATCGAGTATAACAAAGTCCCCCGATCGAGTATAACAATGGCCTCTGGTGTAGTATGAGAAAGTCCCCTGATCAAGTATTAAAAAGTCCACTGCTCTAGTATAACAAAGTCCCCTAAACGAGTATAACAAAGTCCCCTGGTCGATTATAGCAAAGTCCCCGGGTCGAGTATATTAAAGCCCCCTCATCGAGTATAACAAATGCCCCTAATCGAGTATAACAAAGTCCCCTGATCGAGTATAGCAAAGTCCCCTGATAGAGTATAACAAAGTCCTCTGGTCGAGTATAAAAAAGTCCCCTGATCGAGTATAACAAAGCCTCCTGATCGAGTATAAAAAAGTCCCCTGATCGAGTATAACAAAGCCCCCTGCTCGAGTATAACAAAGTCCCCTGATCGAGTCCAAAAAAGGCCTTTAATCGAGTATAACAAAGTCCCCTGATCTAGTATAACAAAGGCCCCTGATCGAGTGTAACAAAGGCCTCTCATCAAGTATAACAAAGTCCCCTAAACGAGCATAACAAAGTCCCCAGGTCGAGTATAACAAAGTCCCCTGTTCGAGTCTAACAAAGTCCCCTTATCGAGTATAACAAATTCACATTATCGAGTAACAAAGTCCCCTTATCGAGTACAACAAAGTCCCCTAATCGAGTATAACAAAGGCCCTGGTCGAGTATAACAAAGTCCCTCATCGGGTGTAACAAAGTCCCCTAATCGAGTATAAAAATGTCCCCTGGTCCAGTGTAACAAAGTCCCCTGATCGAGCATAAAAAAGTCCCCTGGCCCAGTATAACAAAGTCCCTAGATCAAGCATACCAATGTCCCCTGATCGATTATATCAAAGTCCCCGGTCCAGTATAGCAAAGGGCCCTGAGCGAGTAAGACAAAGTCCCCTAATCGAGTATAACAGAGCCCCCTGCTCGAGTATAACAAAGTCCCCTGGTCGAGTATAGCAAAGTCCCCTCATCGAGTATAACAAAGCCTCCTCATCGAGTATAAAAAAGTCCCCTGATCGATTATAACAAAGTCCCCTGGATGAGTATAACAAAGTTCCCTGATCGAGTATAACATATCCCCTGATTGAGTATAACAAAGTCCTCTGGTCGAGTATAAAAAAGTCCCCTGATCGAGTATAACAAAGTCCCCTGGTCGAGTATAACAAAGTCCCCTCATCGAGTATAACAAAGGCCCCTCATCGAGAATAACATAGTCCATTGGTCAAGTATAAAAGAGATCCCTGGTCGAGTATAACAAAGTCCCCTGGTCGAGTATAGCAAAGTCCCGTAATCCAATTCTTTGTCCTCATCGGGTATAACAAAGTCCTTATCAAAAGTATATATTTCTCTGGTACAGCAAAGGTGCCTAATCGGGTCCAAAAGGCCTCTAATGGTATAAAGAAGGTCTGATCCAGAAGTATAACAAAACTAGCCTAATCGGTATAGCGTCCTGGTGCGAGTATAACGAAATCACTGTTCTAAGGTCTAGCAAGGTCTCATCGAAACATATGAATTACTTATCGAGTATAACAAAGTCCCCTTATCGAGTTTAACAAAGTCCCCTAATCGAGTATAACAAAGGCCCGTGGTCGAGTATAACAAAGTCCCTGATCGAGTATAACAAAGTCCCTATGTCGAGTATACCAAAGTCCCCTAATCGATTATTACAAAGTCCCCCGGTCGAGTATAGCAAAGGGCCCTGATCGAGTAAGACAAAGTCCCCTGATCGAGTATAACAAAGTTCCCTGATCGAGTATAACAACGTCCCCTGATCGAGTATAACAAAGTCTCCTGGTCCAGTATAACAAAGTCCCCTTATCGAGTAATAACAAAGTCCCCTAATCGAGTATAAAAATGTCCCCTGGTCCAGTGTAACAAAGTCCTCTCATCGAGTAAAAAAAAGTCCCCTGATCGAGTATAACAACGTCTCCTGGCCTAGTTTAACAAAGTCCCCAGATCGAGCATAACAAAGTCCCCTAATCGATTATAACAAAGTCCTCTGGACGAGTATGACAAAGGGCCCTGATAGAGTAAGACTAAGTCCCCTCATCGAGTATAACAAAGTCCCCTAATCGTGTATAACAAAGTCCCCTGGTCGAGTATAGCATATCTCCTGATCGAATATAAAAAAGTCCCCTAGTCGAGTATAACAAAGTCCTCTGATCGAATAAAACTAAGTCCCCTGATCGAGTATAACATATCCTCTGATCGAGTATAACAAAGTCCCTGGTGGAGTATAACAAAGTTTCCTGATCGAATATAACAAAGTCCCCTGGTCGTGTTTAGCAATGTCCCCTGATCGAGTATAACAAAGGCCCCTCATCGAGTATAGTAAAGTCCATTGGTGAAATATAGGAAAATCCACTCATCGAGTATAACAAAGTCCCCCGATCGAGTATAACAATGGCCTCTGGTCAAGTATGAGAAAGTCCCCTGATCAAGTATAAAAAAGTCCCCTGGTCTAGTATAACAAAGTCCCCTAAACGAGTATAACAAAGTCCCCTGGTCGATTATAGCAAAGTCCCCGGGTCGAGTATAACAAAGCCCCCTCATCGAGTATAACAAAGGCCCCTAGTCGAGTATAACAAAGTCCCCTGATCGAGTATAACAAAGTCCCCTGATAGAGTATAACAAAGTCCTCTGATCGAGTATAAAAAAGTCCCCTGATCGAGTATAACAAAGTCCCCTGGTCGAGTATAACAAAGTCCCCTCATCGAGGATAACAAAGTCCTTTGGTCAAGTATAAAAAAGTTCCTATGATCGAGCATAGCAAAGTCCCCTGATCGAGTATAACAAAGCCTCCTGATCGAGTATAACAAAATTCCCTAATCGAGTATAACAAAGCCCGCTGCTCGAGTATAACAAAGTCCCCTGGTCGAGTTTAGCAAAGTCCCCTGATCGAGTATAACAAAGCCTCCTGATCGAGTATAAAAAAGTCCCCTAATCGAGTATAACAAAGTCCCCTGCTCGAGTATAACAAAATCCCCTGATCGAGTCCAAAAAAGGCCTTTTATCGAGTATAACAAAGACCCCTGATGGAAAATAACAAAGCCCCCTGGATGAGTATAACAAAGCTCCCTGATCGAGTATAACAACGTTCCCTGATCGAGTATAACAAAGTCTCCTGGTCCAGTATAACAAAGTCCCTGATCGAGGATAACAAAGTCCCCTAATCGAGAATAAAAATGTCCCCTGGTCCAGTGTAACAAAGTCCCTTCATCGAGTATAAAAACGTCCCCTGGCCCAGTATAACAAAGTCCCTAGATCGAGCATACCAAAGTCCCCTGACCGATTATAACAAAGTCCCCCTGTCGAGTATAGCAAAGGGCCCTGATCGTGTAAGACAAAATCCCCTGATTGAGTATAGAAAGTCTGATCGAGTATAACAAAGCCCCTGGATGAGGCCTGTAAGTTCCCGTAATCAGTATAACAAAGGTCCCCAAATTCGAGTACTTGCTTAAAGAGTCCCTGTTCCCGGTGTAACAAGGTCCCTGATCGAGTATAAAAGTCCCTGGTTGACTATATGAGTCCTCTGATCAAGTGTTACAAAGCCTCCTCATCGAATATAACAAAGGCCTCTAATCGAGTAGAACAAAGTCCCCTAATCTAGTACAACAAAGGCCCCTGATCGAGTATAACAAAGGCCCCTGGTCGAGTATAACAAAGTCCCCTGTTCGAGTCTAACAAAAACCCTTATCGAATATAAAAAATTCCCCTTTTCGAGTATAACAAAGTCCCCATATCGAGTATAACAAAGTCCCCTAATCGAGTATAACAAAGGTCCATGGTCGAATATAACAAAGTTCCCTGATCGAGTGTAACAAAAGTCCCCTGATCGAGAATAACAAAGTCCCCTAATCGAGTATAAAAATGTCCCCTGGTCCAGTGTAACAAAGTCCCCTGATCGAGTATAACAAAGTCCCCTAATCAAGTATAACAAGAGTCCTGATCGGGTATAATAGGTCCCTAATTGGTAACAAAGCCCTATAAAGGTATAGCAAAGTCCCTGGTCGAGTTTAGCAAAAGTCCCCTGATAGGAGTATAACCAAAGCCTCCTCATCGGTATAAAAGAATAAAATTAGAGGTAACAAAAGTCCTGGATGGTACCAAAGTCCTGATCCAGATATAACATATCCCTGATATTAGTATAACAAAGTCCTCTGGTCGAGTATAAAAAAGTCCCCTCATCGAGTATAACAAAGTCCCCTGGTCGAGTATAACAAAGTCCCCTCATCGAGTATAACAAAGGCCCCTCATCGAGAATAACAAAGTCCATTGGTCAAGTAAAAAAGAGATCCCTGGTCGAGTATAACTAAGTCCCCTGGTCGAGTATAGGAAAGTCCCATGATCGAGTATAACAAACCCTCCTCATCGAGTATAACAAAGTCCCCTTGTCGAGTATAACAAAGCCCCCTGCTCGAGTATAACAAAGTCCCCTAATCGAGTCCAAAAAAGGCCTCTAATCGAGTATAAGAAAGTCCCCTGATCATGTATAACAAAGCCGCCTAATCAAGTATAACAACGTCCCCTGGTCGAGTATAACAAAGTCACCTGTTCGAGTCTAACAAAGTCCCCTAATCGAGTATAACAAATTCCCCTTATCGAGTATAACAAAGTCCCCATATCGAGTTTAACAAAGTCCCCTAATCGAGTATAACAAAGGTCCCTGGTCGAGTATAACAAAGTCCCTGATCGAGTATAACAAAGTCCCTAGGTCGAGCATACCAAAGACCCCTAATCGATTATAATAAAGTCCCCCGGTCGAGTATAACAAAGTCCCCTCATCGAGGATAACAAAGTCCATTGGTCAAGTATAAAAAAGTTCCCATGATCGAGCATAGCAAAGTCCCCTGATCGAGTATAACAAAGCCTCCTGATCGAGTATAACAAAGTCCCCTAATCGAGTATAACAAAGCCCCCTGCTCGAGTATAACAAAGTCCCCTGGTCGAGTTTAGCAAAGTCCCCTGATCGAGTATAACAAAGCCTCCTGATCGAGTATGAAAAAGTCCCCTGATCGAGTATAACAAAGCCCCCTGCTCGAGTATAACAAAATCCCCTAATCGAGTCCAAAAAAGGCCTTTAATCGAGTATAACAAAGTCCCCTGATGGAAAATAACAAAGCCCCCTGGATGAGTATAACAAAGTTCCCTGATCGAGTATAACAACGTTCCCTGATCGAGTATAACAAAGTCTCCTGGTCCAGTATAACAAAGTCCCCTGATCGAGGATAACAAAGTCCCCTAATCGAGAATAAAAATGTCTCCTGGTACAGTGTAACAAAGTCCCTTCATCGAGTATAAAAAAATCCCCTGGCCCAGTATAACAAAGTCCCTAGATCGAGCATACCAAAGTCCCCTGATCGATTATAACAAAGTCCCCCGGTCGAGTATAGCAAAGGGCCCTGATCGTGTAAGACAAAATCCCCTGATTGAGTATAAGAAAGTCCCCTGATCGAGTATGACAAAGCCCCCTGGATGAGTATAACAAAGTTCCGTGATCGAGTATAACAAATCCCCTGATCGAGTATAACAAAGTCCCCTGATCGAGTATAACAAAGTCCCCTAATCGAGTATAAAATGTCCCCTGTTCCAGTGTAACAAAGTCCCCTGATCGAGTATAAAAAAGTCCCCTGGTCGACTATAGCAAGTCCTCTGGTCGAGTATAACAAAGCCCCCTCATCGAATATAACAAAGGCCTCTAATCGAGTATAACAAAGTCCCCTGATCTAGTATAACAAAGGCCCCTGATCGAGTATAACAAAGGCCCCTGGTCGAGTATAACAAAGTCCCCTGTTCGAGTCTAACAAAAACCCTTATCGAATATAAAAAATTCCCCTTTTCGAGTATAACAAAGTCCCCATATCGAGCATAACAAAGTCCCCTAATCGAGTATAACAAAGGTCCCTGGTCGAGAATAACAAAGTCCCCTAATCGAGTATAAAAATGTCCCCTGGTCCTGTGTAACAAAGTCCCCTGATCGAGTATAACAAAGTACTCTAATCAAGTATAACAAAGTCCCCTGATCGAGTATAACAAAGGCCGCTCATCGAGTATAGCAAAGTCCATTGGTCAAATATAGGAAAGTCCACAGATCTAGTATGACAAAGTCCCCTGAATCAAGTATAAAAAAGTCCCCTGGTCGAGTATAACAAAGTCCCCTGATCGAGTATAACAAAGTCCCCTGGTCGAGTATAGCAAAGTCCACTGATCGAGTATAACAAAGCCCCCTCATCGAGTATAACATATCCTCTGATCGAGTATAACAAAGTCCTCTGGTCGAATATGACAAAGTCCCCTGATCGAGTATAACAAAGTCCCCTGGTCGTGTATAACAAAGTCCCTTAATCGAGTATAACAAAGGCCCGTCATCGAGTATAGCAAAGTCCATTGGTCAAATATAGGAAAGTCCCCTGATCGAATATAACAAAGTCCCAGATCGAGCATAACAAAGTCCTCTGATCGATTATAACAAAGTCCCCTGGTCGAGTATATCAAAGGGCCCTGATCGAGAAAGACAAAGTCCCCTTATCGAGTATAACAAAGTCCCCTAATCAAGTATAACAAAGCCCTCTGGACGAGTATAACAACGTTCCCTGATCGAGTATTACAAAGTCTCTTGGCCCAGTATAACAAAGTCCCCTGATCGAGCGTAACAAAGTCCCCTGATCGATTATAACAAAGTCCCCTGGTCGAGTATAACAAAGGCCCTGATCGAGTAAGACAAAATCCCCTGATCGACTATAACAAAATCCCCTACTCCAGTATAACAAAGTCCCCTGGTCGAGTGTAGCAAAGTCCCCTGATCGAGTATAACAAAGCCTCCTCATCGATTATAACAAAGTCCCCTGATCGAGTATAACAAAAGCCCCCTGCATGAGTATAACAAAATCCCCTGATCGAGTCCATAAAAGGCCTCTAATCGAGTATAACAAAGTCCTCTGATCAAGTATAACAAAGGAACCTGATCGAGAATAAAATAGGCCCCTCATCGAGTATAAGAAAGTCCCCTGATCGAGTATAACAAAGCCGCCTAATCGAGTATAACAATGTCCCCTGGTCCAGTATAACAAAGTCCCCTGTTCGAGTCTAACAAAGTCCCCTTATCGAGTATAACAAATTCCCCTTATCGAATATAAAAAGGCCCCTTATCGAGTATAACAAAGGTCCCTGTTCGAGTATAACAAAGTTCAATGATCGAGTATAACAACGTTCCCTGATCGAGTATAACAAAGTCTCCTGGTCCAGTATAGCAAAGTCCCCTCATAGAGTATAAAAATGTCCCCTGGTCCAGTGTAACAAAGTCCCCTGATCGAGTATAACAAAGTCCCCTAATCAAGTATAACAAAGTCCCCTGGTCGTGTATAACCAAGTCCCCTGATCGAGTATAACAAAGGCCCCTTAATGAGTATAACAAAGTCCATTGGTCAAGTATAAAAAAGTCCCCTGGTCGAGTATGACAAAGTCACCTGATCGAGTATAACAAAGTCCCCTGGTCGAGTATAACAAAGTCCCCTGATCGAGTATAACAAAGGCCCGTCATCGAGTATAGCAAAGTCCATTGGTCAAATATAGGAAAGTCCCCTGATCGAATATAACAAAGTCCCACATCGAGCATAACAAAGTCCTCTGATCGATTATAACAAAGTCCCCTGGTCGAGTATAGCAAAGGGCCCTGATCGAGAAAGACAAAGTCCCCTGATCGAGTATAACAAAGTCCCCTAATCAAGTATAACAAAGCCCTCTGGACGAGTATAACAACGTTCCCTGATCGAGTATTACAAAGTCTCTTGGCCCAGTATAACAAAGTCCCCAGATCGAGCGTAACAAAGTCCCCTGATCGATTATAACAAAGTCCCCTGGTCGAGTATAACAAAGGCCCTGATCGAGTAAGACAAAATCCCCTGATCGACTATAACAAAGTCCCCTACTCCAGTATAACAAAGTCCCCTGGTCGAGTGTAGCAAAGTCCCCTGATCGAGTATAACAAAGCCTCCTCATCGATTATAACAAAGTCCCCTGATCGAGTATAACAAAAGCCCCCTGCATGAGTATAACAAAGTCCCCTGATCGAGTCCATAAAAGGCCTCTAATCGAGTATAACAAAGTCCTCTGATCTAGTATAACAAAGGAACCTGATCGAGAATAAAATAGGCCCCTCATCGAGTATAAGAAAGTCCCCTGATCGAGTATAACAAAGCCGCCTAATCGAGTATAACAATGTCCCCTGGTCCAGTATAACTAAGTCCCCTGTTCGAGTCTAACAAAGTCCCCTTATCGAGTATAACAAATTCCCCTTATCGAATATAAAAAGGCCCCTTATCGAGTATAACAAAGTCCCCTAATCGAGTATAACAAAGGTCCCTGTTCGAGTATAACAAAGTTCAATGATCGAGTATAACAACGTTCCCTGATCGAGTATAACAAAGTCTCCTGGTCCAGTATAGCAAAGTCCCCTCATAGAGTATAAAAATGTCCCCTGGTCCAGTGTAACAAAGTCCCCTGATCGAGTATAACAAAGTCCCCTAATCAAGTATAACAAAGTCCCCTGGTCGTGTATAACCAAGTCCCCTGATCGAGTATAACAAAGGCCCCTTAATGAGTATAACAAAGTCCATTGGTCAAGTATAAAAAAGTCCCCTGGTGGAGTATAACAAAGTCCCCTGATCGAGTATAACAAAGCCCCCTGGACGAGTATAACAAAGTCCCCTAATCAAGTATAACAAAGTCCCCTGATCGAGTATAACAAAGTCCCCTGATCAAGTATAACATATCCTCTGATCGAGTATAACAAAGTCCTTTGGTCGAGTATGACAAAGTCCACTGATAGAGTATAACAATGTCCCCTGGTCGAGTATAACAAAGTCCCCTGATCGAGTATAACAAAGGCCCCTCATCGAGTATAGCAAAGTCCATTGGTCAAATATAGGAAAGTTCACTGATCGAGTATAACAAAGTCCCAGATCGAGCATAACAAAGTCCCCTGATCGATTATAACAAAGTCCCCTGGTCGAGTATAGCAAAGGGCCATGATCGAGTGAAACAAAGTCCCCTGGTCAAGTATAACAAAGGCCCTGATCGAGTAAGACAAAAACCCCTGATTGAATATAAAAAAGTCCCCTGATCGAGTATAACAAATCCCCCTGGACGAGTATAACAAAGTCCCCTGATCGAGTATGACAAAGTCCCCTGATCGAGTATTACATATCCCCTAATCGAATATAACAAAGTCCCTGGTGGAGTATAACAAAGTCCCCTGATCGAGTATCACAAAGTCTCCTGGTCGAGTATAACAAAGTTTTCTAATCGAGTATAAAAAAGGCCCCTCGTCGGGTATAACAAAGTCCTCTGATCGAGTATAACAAAGTCCCCTGATCGAGTAAAACTTATCACCTGATC
>NW_024730964.1:0-14141 GCF_018991925.1 Homarus americanus
CTTTGTTGTACTCGATCAAGGGGATATGTTATACCCGATCAGGGGACTTTGTTATACTCAACCAGAGGACTTTGTTATACTCGATCAGGGGACTTTGTTATAATCAATCAGGGGACTTTGTTTTACTCGATTAGGGGCCTTTGTTATACTCGATGAGGGGGCTTTCTTATACTCGACCAGGGGGCTTTGTTATACTCGATCAGGGAACTTTGTTATACTCGACCAGGGGACTTTTTTATAATTAATCAGGGACTTTGTCATTCTCGATCAGTGGACTTTCCTATATTTGACCAATGGACTTTGCTATACTCAATGAGGGGCTTTTGTTATACTCGATGTGGGGCCTTTGTTATACTCGATCAGGGGACTTTGTTATACTCAACCAGGGGACTTTGTTATACTCGATCAGGGGACTTTTTTATACTCGACCAGAGGACTTTGTTATACTAATATCAGGGGACTTTGTTATTCTCGACCAGGGTACTTTGTTATACTCGACCAGAGGCCTTTTTTATACTCGGTCAGGTGACTTTGTTATAATCGATCAGAGGACTTTGTTATGCTCGATCTGGGGACTTTGATATACTGGGCCAGGAGACTTTGTTGTACTCGATCAGGGGATGTGTTATACTCGATCATGGGGACTTTGTTATACTGGACCAGGGGACTTTGTTATACTCGATCAGGGGACTTTGTTATACTCGGTTCAGGGGACTTTGTTGTATTTGTCTAGTGGGCTTTGTTATACTAGGATGAGGGGACTTTGTTATACTCGAATAGGGGACTTTGTCTTACTCGATCAGGGCCCTTTGTTTTACTCGACCAGGGACTTTGTTGTAATCGATCAGGGGACTTTGTTATGCTCGATCTGGGGACGTTGTTATACTGGGCCAGGAGACCTTGTTATACTCGAACAGGGGATATGTTATACTCGATCAGGGGACTTTGTTATACTGGACCCGGGGACTTTGTTATACTCGATCAGTGGACTTTGTTATACTCGATCAGGGGACTTTGTTATTCTCGTCCAGGGGACTTTGTTATACTCGACCAGAGGCCTTTGTTATACTCGGTCAGGGGACTTTGTTAAAATCGATCAGGGGACTTTGTTATACTCGATCAGGGGACTTTGTTATACTCGTCCAGGGGTCTTTGTTATACTCGATCAGGGGACTTTCTTATACTCGATCATGGGACCTTGTCTTACTCGATCTGGGCCTTTTGCTATACTCGACCAGGGGACTTTGTTATAATCAATCAGGGGACTTTGTTATGCTCGATATGGGGACTTTGTTATACTGGGCCAAGGGACTTTTTTATACTCGATCAGCGGACTTTGTTATACTGGACCAGGTGACTTTTTTATACTCGATCAGGGGACTTTGTTATACTCGATCAGGGTACTTTTGTTATGCTCAATCAGGGGACTTTGTTATACTCGACCAGGGGCCTTTGTTATACTCGATCACTTGACTTTGTTATACTCGATAAGGGGACTTTGTTATACTCGTCCAGGGGGCTTTGTTATACCCGATCAGGGGACTTTGTTATACTCGATTAGAAAACTTTGTTATACTCCACCAGGGACTTTGTTATTGTCGATCAGGGGATATGTTATACTCGATCAGGGGACTTTGTTATACTCGGTTTGGGGACTTTGTTATACTCGTCTAGTGGGCTTTGTTATACTAGGATCAGGGGACTTCGTTATACTCGAACAGGGGACTTTGTCTTACTCGATCAGGGCCCATTGTTATACTCGACCAGAGGACTTTGTTGTAATCGATCAGGGGACTTTGTTATGCTCGATCTGGGGACTTTGTTATACTGGGCCAGGAGACTTTGTTATACTCGATCAGGGGACTTTGTTATACTCGCTCAGGAGGCTTTGTTATACTCGATCAGGGGACTTTCTTATACTCGAGCAGGGGGCTTTGTTATACTCGATCAGGGGACTTTGTTATACTCGATCAGGAGGCTTTGTTATACTCGATCAGAGGACTTTGCTATACTCGACCAGGGGACTATTTTATACTTGACCAATGGACTTTGTTGTACTCGATGAGGGGCCATTGTTATACTCGATCAGGGGACTTTTTTATACTCGACCAGAGTACTTTGTTATATTCGATCAAGGGGATATGTTATACCCGATCAGGGGACTTCGTTATACTCAACCAGAGGACTTTGTTATACTCGATCAGGGGACTTTGTTATAATTAATCAGGGGACTTTGTTTTACTCGATTAGGGGCCTTTGTTATACTCGATGAGGGGGCTTTCTTATACTCGACCAGGGGGCTTTGTTATACTCGATCAGGGAACTTTGTTATACTTGACCAGGGGTCTTTTTTATAATTAATCAGGGGACTTTGTCATTCTCGATCAGTGGACTTTCCTATATTTGACCAATGGACTTTGCTATACTCAATGAGGGGCTTTTGTTATACTCGATGTGGGGACTTTGTTATACTCGACCAGGGGACTTTGTTATACTCGATCTGGGGACTTTTTTATACTCGACCAGAGGACTTTGTTATACTAATATCAGGGGACTTTGTTATTCTCGACCAGGGGACTTTGTTATACTCGACCAGAGGCCTTTGTTATACTCGGTCAGGGGACTTTGTTATAATCGATCAGAGGACTTTGTTATGCTCGATCTGGGGAATTTGTTATACTGGGCCAGGAGACTTTGTTATATTCGATCAGGGGATGTGTTATACTCGATCATGGGGACTTTGTTATACTGGACCAGGGGACTTTGTTATACTCGATCAGGGAACTTTGTTATTCTCGATCAGGGGACTTTGTTCTACTCGTCCAGGGGGCTTTGTTATTCTCGATCAGGGCACTTTGTTATACTCGATCAGGGGACTTTGTCTTACTCGATCAGGGCCCTTTGCTATACTCGACCAGGGGACTTTGTTATACACGACCATGGGACTTTCTTATTCTCGATTAGGCGGCTTTGTTATACTCAATCAGGGGACTTTGTTATACTCGTTGAGGGGCCTTTGTTATACTCGATCAGGGGCCTTTGTTATACTAGATGAGGGACTTTGTTATACTCGATTAGGGGCCTTTTTAGACTCGATCACGGACCTCTGTTATACTCAATCAGGGGCCTTTGTTATACTCGATCAGGGGACTTTGTTATACTCGACCAGGGGACTTTGTTATACTCGACCAGGGGACTTTGTTATACTCGATCAGGGGACTTTTTTATACTCGACCAGAGGACTTTGTTATACTAATATCAGGGGACTTTGTTATTCTCGACCAGGGGACTTTGTTATACTCGACCAGAGGCCTTTGTTATACTCGGTCAGGTGACTTTGTTATAATCGATCAGAGGACTTTGTTATGCTCGATCTGGGGACTTTGATATACTGGGCCAGGAGACTTTGTTATACTCGATCAGGGGATGTGTTATACTCGATCATGGGGACTTTGTTATACTGGACCAGGGGACTTTGTTATACTCGATCAGGGGACTTTGTTATTCTCGATCAGGGGACTTTGTTATATTCGTCCAGGGGGCTTTGTTATACTCGATTAGGGGACTTTGTTATACTCGATTAGGGGCCTTTGTTATACTCGATCAGGGGCCTTTGTTATACTAGATGAGGGACTTTGTTATACTCGATTAGGGGCCTTTTTAGACTCGATCACGGACCTTTGTTATACTCAATCAGGGGCCTTTGTTATACTCGATCAGGGGACTTTGTTATACTCGACCAGGGGACTTTGTTATACTCGATCAGGGGACTTTTTTATACTCGACCAGAGGACTTTGTTATACTAATATCAGGGGACTTTGTTATTCTCGACCAGGGGACTTTGTTATACTCGACCAGAGGCCTTTGTTATACTCGGTCAGGTGACTTTGTTATAATCGATCAGAGGACTTTGTTATGCTCGATCTGTGGACTTTGATATACTGGGCCAGGAGTCTTTGTTATACTCGATCAGGGGATGTGTTATACTCGATCATGGGGACTTTGTTATACTGGACCAGGGGACTTTGTTATACTCGATCAGGGGACTTTGTTATTCTCGATCAGGGGACTTTGTTATATTCGTCCAGGGGGCTTTGTTATACTCGATCAGGGGACTTTGTTATATTCGATCAGGGGACTTTGTCTTACTCGATCAGGGCCCTTTGCTATACTCGACCAGGGGACTTTGTTATACACGACCATGGGACTTTGTTATTCTCGATTAGGCGGCTTTGATATACTCAATCAGGGGACTTTGTTATACTCGATGAGGGGCCTTTGTTATACTCGATCAGGGGCCTTTGTTATACTAGATGAGGGACTTTGTTATACTCGACTAGGGGCCTTTTTAGACTCGATCACGGACCTTTGTTATACTCAATCAGGGGACTTTGTTATACTCGATCAGGGGACTTTCTTATACTCGAGCAGTGGGCTTTGTTATGCTCGATCAGGGGACTTTGTTATACTCGATCTGGAGGCTTTGTTATACTCGATCATGTGACTTTGCTATACTCGACCTGGGGACTTTGTTATACTCGATCAGGGGAATTTGTTATACTCGACCACGGGACTTTTTTATACTTGACCAATGGACTTTGTTATACTCGATGAGGGGCCTTTGTTATACTTGACCAGGGGCCTTTGTTATACTCGATTAGAAAGCTTTGTTATACTCGACCAGGGGACTTTTTTATACTCCACCAGGGACTTTGTTATACTCGATCAGGGGATATGTTTCACTCGATCAGGGGACTTTGTTATACTCGGTTCAGGTGACTTTGTTGTATTTGTCTAGTGGGCTTTGTTATACTAGGATGAGGGGACTTTGTTATACTCGATCAGGGGACTTTGTCTTACTCGATCAGGGCCCTTTGTTTTACTCGACCAGGGACTTTGTTGTAATCGATCAGGGGACTTTGTTATGCTCGATCTGGGGACGTTGTTATACTGGGCCAGGAGACCTTGTTATACTCGAACAGGGGATATGTTATACTCGATCAGGGGACTTTGTTATACTGGACCCGGGGGCTTTGTTATACTCGATCAGTGGACTTTGTTATACTCGATCAGGGGACTTTGTTATTCTCGTCCAGGGGACTTTGTTATACTCGACCAGAGGCCTTTGTTATACTCGGTCAGGGGACTTTGTTATAATCGATCAGGGGACTTTGTTATGCTCGATCTAGGGACTTTGTTATACTTCGCCAGGAGACTTTGTTATACTCGATCAGGGGATGTGTTATACTCGATCAGGGGACTTTGTTATACTGGACCAGGGGACTTTGTTATACTCGATCAGGGGACTTTGTTATACTCGATCAGGGGACTTTGTTATACTCGTCCAGGGGGCTTTGTTATACTCGATCAGGGGAATTTGTTATACTCGATCAGGGGACTTTGTTATACTCGATAAGTTAAACTTGTTATACTCGATCAGGGGACTTTTGTTATACTCGATCAGAAGACTTTCTTATACTCGCCCAGAGGACTTTGTTATACTCGACCAGGGGCCTTTGTTATACTCGATTAGAAAACTTTATTATAATCGACCAGAACACTTTGTTATACTCGATGAAGGGACTTTTGTTATACTCGATCAGGGGACTTTGTTATACTCGACCAGGGGCCTTTGTTATACTCGATCACCGGACTTTGTTATACTCGATAAGGTAACTTTGTTATACTCGATAAGGGGAATTTGTTAGACTCGAACAGGGGACTTAGTTATACTCGACCAGGGGACTTTGTTATACTCGATTAGGCGGCTTTGTTAAACTCGATCGGGGGCCTTTGTTATACTAGATCAGTGGACTCTGTTATACTCGATGAGGGGCCTTTTTTGGACTCGATCAGGGGCCTTTGTTTTACTCGATCAGGGGATTTTGTTATACTCGATCAGGGGACTTTCTTATACTTGAGCAGGGGGCTGTGTTATACTCGATCAGGGGACTTTGTTATACTCGATGAGGAGGCTTTGTTATACTCGATCAGGTGACTTTGCCTTACTCGACCAGGGGACTTTGTTATACTCGACTTAGGGACTTTTTTATACTTGACCAATGGACTTTGTTATACTCGATGAGGGGCCTTTGTTATACTCGATGAGGGGCCTTATTTATACTAGATCAGGGGACTTTGTTATACTCGATTAGGGGCCTTTTTTAGACTCGATTACGGGCCTTTGTTATACTCAATCAGGGGACTTTGTTATACTCGATCAGGGGACTTACTTATACTCAAGCAGTGGGCTTTGTTATACTCGATCAGGGGACTTTGTTATACTCGCTCAGGAGGCTTTGTTATACTCGATCAGGAGACTTTGTTATACTCTATGAGGAGGCTTTGTTATACTCTATGAGGGCCTTTGTTATACTTGACCAGGGGCCTTTGTTATACTTGACCAGGGCCTTTGTTATACTCGATTAGAAAACTTTGTTATACTCGACCAGGGGACTTTGTTATACTCCACCAGGGACTTTGTTATTGTCGATCAGGGGATATGTTATACTCGATCAGGGGACTTTGTTATACTCGGTTCAGGGGACTTTGTTATACTCGTCTAGTGGGCTTTGTTATACTAGGATCAGGGGACTTCGTTATACTCGAACAGGGGACTTTGACTTACTCGATCAGGGCCCTTTGTTATACTCGACCAGGGGACTTTGTTGTAATCGATCAGGGGACTTTGTTATGCTCGATCTGGGGACGTTGTTATCCTGGGCCAGGAGACTTTGTTATACTCGATCAGGGGACTTTGTTATACTCGCTTAGGAGGCTTTGTTATACTCGATCAGGGGACTTTCTTATACTCGAGGAGGGGGCTTTGTTATACTCGATCACCGGACTTTGTTATACTCGATAAGGTAACTTTGTTATACTCGATAAGGGGAATTTGTTAGACTCGAACAGGGGACTTAGTTATACTCGACCAGGGGACTTTGTTATACTCGATTAGGCGGCTTTGTTAAACTCGATCGGGGGCCTTTGTTATACTAGATCAGTGGACTCTGTTATACTCGAAGAGGGGCCTTTTTTGGACTCGATCAGGGGCCTTTGTTTTACTCGATCAGGGGATTTTGTTATACTCGATTAGGGGACCTTCTTATACTTGAGCAGGGGGCTGTGTTATACTCGATTAGGGGACTTTGTTATACTCGATGAGGAGGCTTTGTTATACTCGATCAGGTGACTTTGCCTTACTCGACCAGGGGACTTTGTTATACTCGACTTAGGGACTTTTTTTTACTTGACCAATGGACTTTGTTATACTCGATGAGGGGCCTTATTTATACTAGATCAGGGGACTTTGTTATACTCGATTAGGGGCCTTTTTAGACTCGATTACGGGCCTTTGTTATACTCAATCAGGGGACTTTGTTATACTCGATCAGGGGACTTATTTATACTCAAGCAGTGGGCTTTGTTATACTCGATCAGGGGACTTTGTTATACTCGCTCAGGAGGCGTTGTTATACTCGATCAGGAGACTTTGTTATACTCTATGAGGAGGCTTTGTTATACTCTATGAGGGGCCTTTGTTATACTTGACCAGGGGCCTTTGTTATACTCGATTAGAAAACTTTGTTATACTCGACCAGGGGACTTTGTTATACTCCACCAGGGACTTTGTTATTGTCGATCAGGGGATATGTTATACTCGATCAGGGGACTTTGTTATACTCGGTTCAGGGGACTTTGTTATACTCGTCTAGTGGGCTTTGTTATACTAGGATCAGGGGACTTCGTTATACTCGAACAGGGGACTTTGTCTTACTCGATCAGGGCCCTTTGTTATATTCGACCAGGGGACTTTGTTGTAATCGATCAGGGGACTTTGTTATGCTCGATCTGGGGACGTTGTTATCCTGGGCCAGGAGACTTTGTTATACTCGATCAGGGGACTTTGTTATACTCGCTTAGGAGGCTTTGTTATACTCGATCAGGGGACTTTCTTATACTCGAGGAGGGGGCTTTGTTATACTCGATCAGGGGACTTTGTTATACTCGATCAGGAGACTTTGTTATACTAGACCAGGGGACTATTTTATACTTGACCAATGGACTTTGTTGTACTCGATGAGGGGCCATTGTTATACTCGATCAGGGGACTTTTTTATACTCGACCAGAGTACTTTGTTATACTCGATCAAGGGGATATGTTATACCCGATCAGGGGACTTTGTTATACTCAATCAGGAGACTATGTTTTACTCGATTAGGGGCCTTTGTTATACTCGATGAGGGAGCTTTCTTATACTCGACCAGGGGACTTTGTCATACTCGATCAGGGAACTTTGTTGTACTCGACCAGGGGACTTTTTTATAATTAATCAGGGGACTTTGTCATACTCGAGCAGTGGACTTTCCTATATTTGACCAATGGACTTTGCTATACTCAATGAGGGGCTTTTGTTATACTCGATGAGGGGCCTTTGTTATACTCGATCAGGGGACTTTGTTATACTCGAGCAGGGGACTTTGTTATACTCGATCAGGGGACTTTTTTATACTCGACCAGAGGACTTTGTTATACTAATATCAGGCGACTTTGTTATTCTCGACCAGGGGATTTTGTTATACTCGACCGGAGGCCTTTGTTATACTCGATAATGGGACTTTGCTATACTCGACCAGGGGACTTTGTTATACTCGATCAGGGGAATTTGTTATACTCGACCACGGGACTTTTTTATACTTGACCAATGGACTTTGTTATACTCGATGAGGGGCCTTTGTTATACTTGACCAGGGGCCTTTGTTATACTCGATAAGAAAGCTTTGTTATACTCGACCAAGGGACATTTTTATACTCCACTTGGGACTTTGTTATACTCGATCAGGGGATATGTTTTACTCGATCAGGGGACTTTGTTATACTCGGTTCAGGGGACTTTGTTATACTCGTCTAGCGGGCATTATTATACTAGGATCGGGGCACTTTGTTATACTCGATCAGGGGACTTTGTTATTCTCGACCAGGGGACTTTGTTATACTCGACCAGAGGCCTTTGTTATACTCGGTCAGGGGACTTTCTTATAATCGATCAGGGGACTTTGTTATGCTCGATCTAGGGACTTTGTTATACTTCGCCTGGAGACTTTGTTATAATCGATCAGGGGATGTGTTATACTCGATCAGGGGACTTTGTTATACTGGACCAGGGGACTTTGTTATACTCGATCAGGGGACTTTGTTATACTCGATCAGGGAACTTTGTTATACTCGTCCAGGGGGCTTTGTTTACTAGGATCAGGGGAATTTGTTATTCTCGACCAGGGGACTTTGTTATACTCGACCAGAGGCCTTTTTAATACTCGGTCAGGGGACTTTGTTATACTCGTCCAGGGGGCTTTGTTATATTCGGTCAGGGGACTTTCATATACTCGATCAGGGGACTTTGTCTTACTCGATCAGGGCCCTTTGCTATACTCGACCAAGGGAATTTGTTATACTCGGTCAGGGACTATGTTATAATCGATCAGGGGACTTTGTTATGCTCGATATGGGGACTTTGTTACACTGGGCCAGGGGACTTTTTTATACTCGATCAGCGGACTTTGTTATACTGGACCATGGGACTTTTTATACTCGATCAGTGGACTTTGTTAAACTCGATCAGGAGAGTTTTGTTATATTCGATTAGGGACTTTGTTATACTCGACCAGGGGCCTTTGTTATACTCGATCACCAGACTTTGTTATACTCGATAAGGGGACTTTGTTGTACTCGATAAGGGGAATTTGTTATACTCGATAAGGGGACTTTGTTAGACTTGAACAGGGGACTTTGTTATACTCGACCAGGGGACTTTGTTATACTCCATTAGGCGACTTTGTTAGACTCGAACAGGGGACTTTGTTATACTCGACCAGGGGCCTTTGTTATACTCGATTAGAAAACTTTGTTATACTCGACCAAGGGACTTTGTTACACTCGATCAAGGGACTTTGTTAAACTCGACCAGGGGACTTTGTTATACTCGATCACCGGAGTTTGTTATACTCGATAAGGGGACTTTGTTATTCTCGATAAGGGGAATTTTTTATACTCGATAAGGGGACTTTGTTATACTCGATAAGGGCCTTTGTCATACACGATCTGGGGCCTTTGTTATTCTAGATCAGGGGACTTTGTTTTACTCGATGAAGGGCCTTTGTTATACTCGATCTGGGGACTTTGTTGCACTCGAGCAGGGGACTTAGTTATACTCGACCAGGGGACTTTTTTATACTTGACCAATGGACTTTGTTATACTCAATGAGGGGCCTTTGTTATACTCGATCAGGGGACTGTGTTTTACTCGACCAGGGGACTTTGTTATATGCGATCAGGGGACTTTTTTATAATTGACTAATTCACATTGTTATACTCAATCAGGGGACTTTGATATACTCGATTAGGGGCCTTTGTTATACTCGATGAGGGGGCTTTATTATACTGGACCAGGGGACTTTGTTATACTCGAGCAGAGGACTTTGGTATATTCGATCAGGGGGTATGTTATACTCGATCAGGGGACTTTGTTATACTCGACCAGGGGACTTTGTTATACTCCAGCAGGGACTTTGTTATCCTCGATCAGGGATATGTTATACTCGATCAGGGGACTTTAATACACCTGGATCAGGGGTCTTTGTTATACTCGATCAAGGGACTTTGTCTTACTCGATGAGGGCCCTTTTTTATACTCGACCAGGGGACTTTGTTATACTGCGCCAGGAGACGTTGTTATACTCGATGAGGGGATATGTTATACTCGATCAGAGTCTTTGTTATATTGAACCAGGGGACTTTGATATACTCGATTAGGGACTTTGTTATACTCGATCAGGGGACTTTGTTACACTCGTACAGGGTGCTTTGTTATACTCGATCAGGGGACTTTGTTATACTCGATTAGAGACTTTGTAATACTCGACAAGGGGACTTCTTTATGTTTGACCAATGGACTTTGTTATACTCAATGAGGGGCCTTTGTTATACTCGATCTGGGGACTTTGTTATACTCGACCAGGGGACTTTTTTATACTTGACCAATGGACTTTGTTATACTCAATGAGGAACCTTTGTTATACTCGATCAGGGGACTTTGTTATACTCGACCAGGGGACTTTATTATACTCAACCAGAGGACTTTGCTATACTCGATCAGGGGACTTTGTTATACTCAATCAGGGGACTTTGTTATACTCCATGAGGGGCCTTTGTTATACTCGATGAGGGGCTTTGTTATACTCGACAATGGGTACCTTGTTATACTCGACCAGAGGACTTTGTTATACTCGATCAGGGGACTTTGTTATACTCGACCAAAGGAATTTGTTATACTCGGTCAGGGGATATGATATACTCTATCAGAGGAATTTGTTATACTTAATTTGGGGACTTTGTTATACTCGATCAGGGGAATTTTGTTATACTCGATCAGAGGACTTTGTTATACTCGACCAGGGGCCTTTGTTATACTCGATAAGGGGACTTTGTTATACTCGATAAGTTGAATTTGTTATACTCGATTAGAGGACTTTGTTAGACTGGAACAGGGGACTTTGTTATACTCGACCAGGGGACTTTGTTATACTCGATTAGGCGGCTTTGTTATACTCGATCAGGGAACATTGTTATACTCGATGAGGGGCCTTTGTTATACTCGATCAGGGGCATTTGTTATACTAGATCAGGGGACTTTGTTATACTCGATCAATGGCCTTTTTTGGACTCGATCAGGGGCCTTTGTTATACTCGATCAGGGGACTTTGTTATAGTCGATCAGGGGACTTTCTTATACTCGAGCAGGGGGATGTGTTATACTCGATCAGGGGACTTTGTTATACGCGATGAGGAGGCTTTGTTATACTCGATCAGGGGACATTGTTATACTCGACCAGGGGACTTTGTTATACGCAACCATTGGACTTTGTTATACTCGATCAGGGGACTTTGTTATACTCGACCAGAGGACTTTGTTATACTCCGTCAGGGGATATGTTATACTCGATCAGACGACTTTGTTATACTTGATTTGGGGACTTTTGTTATACTCGAGCAGGGGACTTTGTTATGCTCGACCAGGGCCTTTGATATACTCGATCACCGGACTTTGTTATACTCGATAAGGGGACTTAATTATACTCGACAAGTTGAATTTGTTATATGATTAGAGGACTTTATTGAACTCGAACAGGGGTCTTTGTTATACTCGACCAGGGACTTTTGTTATACTCGATTAGGCGCTTTAATTTATAATCGATCAAGAACTGTTATACTCGATGAGGGCCTTTGTTATATGATCAGGGGCATCATGTTATACTGAATCAGGGGACTTTG
Source organism: Homarus americanus (assembly GCF_018991925.1). Taxonomy (NCBI): domain Eukaryota; kingdom Metazoa; phylum Arthropoda; class Malacostraca; order Decapoda; family Nephropidae; genus Homarus; species Homarus americanus. Next base: position 12,333 of record NW_024730964.1, read on the forward strand.
TTATACTCGATCAATGGCCTTTTTGGACTCGATCAGGGCGCTGTTATACTCGACCAGGGACTTTGTTATACTCGATCAGGGGACTTTCTTATACTCGAGCAGGGGGATGTGTTATACTCGATCAGGGGACTTTATTTATACTCGATGAGGAGGCTTTGTTATATACTCGATCAGGACATTGTTATACTCGACAGGGGACTTTGTTATCGCGACCAATGCGCTGTTCTGCTCGATCAGGAGACATTGTCATACTCGACCAGGGGACTTTGTTATACGCGACCATTGCACTTTGTTCTACTCGATCAGGGGACTTTGTTATACTTGATTTGGGGACTTTTGTTATACTCGATCAGGGGACTTTGTTATGCTCGACCAGGGCCTTTGTTATACTCGATCACCGGACTTTGTTATACACGATAAGGGGACTTAATTATACTCGATAAGGGGAATTTGTTATACTCGATAAGAGGACTTTCTTAGACTCGAACAGGGGACTTTGTTACACTCGACCAGGGGACTTTGTTATACTCGATTAGGCGGCTTTGTTATACTCGATCAGGGAACTTTGTTATACTCGATGAGGTGCCCTTTTTGGACTCGATCAGGGGCCTTTGTTATACTCGATCAGGGGACTTTCTTATACTCGACCAGGGGGCTGTGTCATACTCGATCAGGGGACTTTGTTATACTCGATGAGGAGGCTTTGTTATACTCGATCAGGTGACTTTGCTATACTCGACCAGGGGACTTTGTTATACCCGATCAGGGGTCTTTGTTATACTCGACCAGGGGACTTTTTTATACTTGACCAATGGACCATGTTATACTCGATCAGGGGACTTTGTTATACTCAACCAGAGTACTTTGCTATACTCGATCATGGGACTTTGTTATACTCAATCAGGGGACTTTGTTATACTCGATGAGGGGCCTTTGTTATTCTCGATGAGGGGGCTTTGTTATACTCGACCAGGGGACTTTGTTATACTGGACCAAGGGACTTTGTTATACTCGATCAAGGGACTTTGTTATACTGGACCAAGGGACTTTGTTATACTCGATCAAGGACTTTGTTATAATCGATCAGGGGCATTTGTTATACTAGATCAGGGGACTTTGTTATACTCGATCAATGGCCTTTTTTGGACTCGATCAGGGGCCTTTGTTATACTCGATCAGGAGACTTTGTTATACTCGATCAGGGGACGTTATTATACTCGAGCAGGGGGATGTGTTATACTCGATCAGGGGACTTTGTTATACTCGATGAGGAGGCTTTGTTATGCTCGATCAGGGGACATTGTTATACTCGACCAGGGGACTTTGTTATACGCGACCATTGGACTTTGTTATACTCGATCAGGGGACTTTGTTATACTCGACCAGAGGACTTTGTTATACTCCGTCAGGGGATATGTTATACTCGATCAGGGGACTTTGTTATACTTGATTTGGGGACTTTTGTTATACTCGATCAGGGGACTTTTTTATACTCGACAATGGGTACTTTGTTATACTCGACCAGAGGACTTTGTTATACTCGATCAGGGGACTTTGTTATACTCGACCAGAGGAATTTGTTATACTCGGTCAGGGGATATGATATACTCTATCAGGGGAATTTGTTATACTTGATTTGGGGACTTTGTTATACTCGATCAGGGGAATTTTGTTATACTCGATCAGAGGACTTTGTTATACTCGACCAGGGGCCTTTGTTATACTCGATAAGGGGACTTTGTTATACTCGATAAGTTGAATTTGTTATACACGATTAGAGGACTTTGTTAGACTCGAACAGGGGACTTT